>NC_142928.1:71378491-71413491 GCF_046866305.1 Octopus bimaculoides | reverse complement strand
TTAGTGGTTAGTTTATTAGGTTCACAATCTTAAGAAGTTGAGTTCGATACCTGGCGGTGCGTGGTGTCCCGAGCAAGACACTTTATTTAACGTTGCTCCAGTTCAATCAGCTGGGGAAAATGAGTAGAACCTGTATTTCAAAGGGGCCAGCCTTGTCACATTCCGTGTTACGGTGAATCGCCCTGAGGGTTACGCGTTAAGGGTACGTGTGTCTTTGGAGTGCTCAGTCACTTGTACTTTAATTTCACGAGCATGCTGTTCCGTTGATCGAATCAAATGGAACCCCCGTCGTCGTAACCGACAGAGTGCCAGATTTTCTTTATACACAGAGACATGCGATCACACAGCCACATGCACGTGTTTAAAAACACCTACCTATCTATTACATTTCCCACACACGCACACAGAGCGACAACCTGCCACACTTCCACCAACGGACGTCAGCATACTTCCATACTTACATCTATGTATACACATATGTACACTTTACCAACATAAACGTCTCCACCTTTTCTCCTCATGTTCGCTTTCCGACACCAAAACACTCTAAATCAGGAATCTATACATCTGCCTCTTCCTCTCTTCCTGAATATCTCCTTTAGAACAACAATCGATCTGGTTTCTAATTCTTCACACTCCTCCTGCGTCCTCCTCTTTATCTTTTAACTTTTCATCTGTTTAAGTTTTAAAATTTTGCACTATAAATTTTTATATATTCACTATTCCTCTTTACGTTACTCTTCTCGGCTTCTCTTTTTCTTTCTAAAGACTATGTGATGTCCGTAAGTTTATATGCTTAAAACTCATTTCACCTTCGCCAAACTTTGCTCTTTTGCGCTGTTATATGACACATTCTACCAGTGTCCCATGTTTGAAAGTGTTTCTTTAAGAAAAACAAGTGTTGCCCGTCAAACCAAAAAGATCCCATTTTTACAAGTTAACGATCGACTGTGACTTTAAGGTTTTGCAGAGGACAGACTTCGTCAGTCTGTAATTTCCGTAGCTGTAGAAAGTACTTAAATACCTGGGTTCGTATTGTAGGGAGAATATAATATATAGTTTATAAAGTAGTAGAATTTAAAGTTGCTGAATAGAGAAGTAGAAATTATTCTTAATGGAATTTAAAATGTTGGAGTGGATAAAAAAAAAAAAGAAGCTGAAGATAAAAGCAAAAACAAGATTAAGAAGAAGGAAAAGGAGAAACGAGAGTTAGGATTCAGGTGGGGCTTCAATGCTGCATCTATTGAAAACAGAATTCTAAAGAAATTTTCTGAAAACGAAAATTGAATGGCATCAGTTTTTGAGCTAGCCGAAATTAGTCATGCGTGGATCTAAACAAAGGGTTTAGGAACTGAATATATTTAAGTGATATGTGGTGATATATACAAACGTGAGCACAATGAATGTAGTAATGTAAGTTTTGCATAGGATTATTCTCCCATGTATATATATATATATATATATATCGTGCAGTTACTGTTAATACTTCATATAGAGAATTAACATTGCTTGTTTTCACCTTTTCAATATCAGTGAAGAATGCCACTGGAAAAGAAGATATAAGGTTTGCCAGATTTGTCTCTCTCACCAAGGTCATCAGCTGTCGAACGCCGACGAAGGGAAATAACCCTGAAATCCGGATACGTTCGTGCTGCTGGCCGAGGTGAGAGGGATAACTCCCTTGGCAAACAGGACACAGTCGTGTGTCGATAAGCCAGCTGGAGGAGATGTCCTCCTGGGGCTAAAAGCAACAGTAACATCCACCCCTAGGGGTCAGCCACACTTAAGTGGCAATATACTACACTTTATCGTGCAGTTACTGTTAATACTTCATATATATATATATATATATATATATATATATATATTTGTGTGTGTGCGTGCGCGTGGGTAATCTTACACATACGATTCACATATAACTATGACATTATATTTAACACATTCGTGTTAACACAAACGTTGGAAGACTCTGGCTGTGGTGACTGTCTCGGGCCATTTCATCGGAATGTAAGGCATGTCCTAATGCGTGATTATATTTCATCTCTTACAGACTGGATCAGGGGTGTTTTATCTGGAATTTGTTGGAAATATTCGTCCAGAACCCGTTTGAATGTTAGATATGTTTCTTCTCTTATGTGTGTTTGTATCATGTAAAAGAGCGCAGGGTCAGTTTAGGTGAAATAGTATAGTTCTGTCTTAGTATTGTTATGTGACGCGTACTTGAGTTTTGTAGAGGACAGATGACACGGGAACCATGCCTTGGGTGAATTTTAAAGTTGATGCCAACATCGCTTAGACGGTGCTGTTGGAATATAAATGATATAGCACTCACGGCGGCTTTGGAGGGGAAGCGTTTGAGTTTCTTGAGACGACCCCAATGTCCTCTATTTTTTTGTGGCTGATTTCTTCAGTGCTTCAATTTTTATAATATTTTGTTTCATGGAGGGTGACCACAGCGGACAACAGTATCCAAGGTGAGGACAGGTAAAGTGGAAAAAAGAACGATAATGGTAGGAGCGTCTCTAGATCGAAAAGTTCTGAGTATCCAGAAAATGGAGAAGAAAAAAATATAAAAGATGCTTGGTTCATTTTATTTTTACTCTGTTCTGTGATACACGATCCCTTTTGATCGGAATTTTTTCTTCTTTCGTTTTCTATTTTCCTCTTATTTTCTTTCGAAAAGAAAAACTCTACGTTGTATTTGTCCCTCTGTGTTTAGCCCTTTATGGCTAATAAAGATATCTATCTATCTATCTATCTATCTATCTATCTATCTATCTATCTATCTATCTCTCTATCTCTCTATCTCTCTCTCTATCTATCTATCTATGTATTTGCACATACATACACATATATAATACACTCATATACACGCACATACACACACATATATAGAGGGGTGCTGAAAAGTTCCTGGCTTTAAGAGTATCGCGAAAGGCCTGGTTACAAGCTAAACGTTCCGAGTTCTTTTAAAATGTTTAGAAAAACTGATGGACCGCTGCAGTAAGTGCGTGTATCTGAAGAATATGTTGAATAAAATCATAATTAACTGATCGTCCTGCATTTTCTTTTACCCAAAGCCAGAGACTTTTCAGCACCCCTTCATATATATATAGACAAATCTTAAATGCTAATTATCAAGACACAACTTGAACGCATATGAAATTATTGCTCCAAACAAACTTTAGAAAATTATTGGTGAATTCCCATGAACATTATTTCATTGAATAAAATTATTCAGCTCCTAGTTAATTTAGATTAGGAAAATTGTAATTCTGTTCATCCAATGCAATATTGGAGTGGATAAGAATTAAAATTTTGTTATCTAACACAGGGTAATAAGTTGGTCCTTAAATCATAGTGATGTTAGTAAATATTTTTATAACATCCTATAGATTCACTGCAGCCATTCACTGCACATGGCAAACAGTTTCGGTTATTGGATTGGAATTGCAACAATTGCTTAACTTTTCTTAAAAGAAAGCAATAAACTTTATTGGACCATATAACGCCACGTAGTTACGGATAACCTTTACGCTGCTTCGTGACTTTTATGTAGCAATCAACTTTACCATTATACACACACACACACACACACACACACACACACACACACACACATATAAATAATATTTGTCTAACGTAAATTTATATTTGTGTAAGTATTATCAGCGTTTGCACTTAGTAATTCATCATTGTGACACCTAAATGCTTATACATGCCAGGCCAAATATTTCTTCTTCTTGTGTCAAGGGAATTAGTATTTATCAATTGAAATTAAAGTACGCAGTACCGGCCTTCAATTCTATCAAACTAGCAATAATTATCCTCTGCAGAGTTGACATAATTTTTTCGACCTGCATTTGAAGACAATGAACTGAAAAGTTTGCTCTTCATAAAATTATACAACATTGCAAAATCCACTTTCTTTCTCCAAATACGTATCTACAAAAGAAATCAGTAGTTCTCGACAAAAATGTTCTTGCATAATGAAAGAATATTGCAAAACGCAACTTAAAGCTGTTGATATGTTGTATTTTAGTTTATACGCCAATCTTGATAAAGCAAATCTATGTTGAAAGGCTATTTAACGGCAAAGTACGGTACACACACACACACACACATACACACACACACACACACACACACACACACACACACACATATATATATATATATATATATAGTCGATGCTCCAGCATGGCCACCGTCAACCGACTGAAACAAATATAAGAATAAAAGAATATATGATCGAATGTTGGAATTTGGGGTAGATATGTCTGTGTTTGTGTCATAGACAGGTGGGCTTGTATGAACACGTGTATAAGGTTGTGTGATTGCGTGCCAGTATGAATGAAAAAAAAAAGACAAAGAAACAAGCACTCCGTCGGTTACGAGCAGCCTGCTCGTAGATCATGTGACAACTGAGAGTCTGTTCATTCTAAGGCTGAAGGTTTTAACTCTAAACGTAATTTTGTTGATTATTTTCAGTATGATACATTGATGTGTATAAATATTTTGTTAAACATTGTGCTTATCTCTGAAATTTATCGGTAATGTTGTCGCTCTTTCTTAATAGCAAGTTGGATTTGACCAAGGAGGTTTATAATCAAAAACATTCCATTATGCCCATCCCCACATTTTTTTGAAATGAGTTTTGAGTATATAAACTTACAACAGTTAAATTAAATTATTAAATATTCAATATTAAAAAAACCAAAAAAACCAAAGCACTGCGGCCATGTGATTTTAATCGAAGGAATCGACTGGTGCTTATTCTATCGGTTTCTTTCAGGGACCGCTAAGATACGTAAACAAAACAACTACGGTCATCAAGCGGGGATGGGAGACAAGCACACACACACACGCACGCACACGCACGCACGCACTCACGCACGCACGCACGCACACACACACACACACACAAACCTGGTTGTTTCAACTTCCGCCTGCCGAAGTCACTCACAAGACTTTGGTCGGCTATAGGCTATAGTAGAAGACACCGCCTTAGTTACAATGCAATGGGACTGAACCCAGAAGCATGTCTTTGGGAAGCAAATTTCTTACACTACAGACTTGATGATTGTTTTCACAGGCATAGAATATGTATGAAAGTGTCTCCATACATATACAGACACGTGTCCATATGTAATTGGTTTCACATAATAAGCATAGAATAATTGATACCATATGTAGAGTAAATATACTTATTAAAACAAAATATGTGGATATTATGACTACTATGCCGGTGAAAATATTCATGAGGTAAATTTTTTCTCAAATGACAGTTAATCAATACCTTTGGGTTAGAACAATGGTAACTTGTTGTAAGCATCCATTCAAATGTATATTCTTTATCGTAAACCGGACTTAGACATTAAAAATACCAATGCATCTAGTAAAGTATTTATATTCCTTGGTATATATATATATATATATATATATATATATATATAATGGTATCAAAGCCGAATCTGAGAACAGAGCTGCCAGATTAAAGCTAGATAACCGGGTAGAATGTTTAGCTAAGCGTGAAGATTACAGCATCATAACAGATCGTAAATACAGTTTGATTCTTAACCCAAAATGTAGATAAATAAACGTAGAGAAATTGGGCGATTTAGTACATATATAAATATATAAATACCTACTCATCTTCGTCAATAGAAACATGGTGTTTTAGTAAGTTGGTTAAATAAGCTTAACAACAAAATAAACTATGGTTTCTGAATTCGGCATTGTTGTACTAAATCACACCAACAGAAAATCCCTCTTTATCAGCCATGTAAAATTTGCTGGGAAATACTCAACTACAACAATAAATAAATAACCAAGATCGCAAGAAATGCATTGTCTTAGATAAATAATCTATCCATGTTAAGAATACTATTAAAGACGTCTTTCATATAAACGTAGATTACTTTGACAGTGTAGAAATATGCGAAAAAGAAGGCCCTCTCCATTTATATCTGGAAGTTGAAATACAACGAAGCAACAACTTAAAAATAATCTGGTAAGTCATGCACCGTAGTAAAGCTTGTATTAACAGGTCAGATATCTTAATCTTTGCATTAAAGAAGCAAATAATAACATGGAACTGATCTAATGATCTAATAAGTGATGTGGTAAATTAACAAACTACAATTAAAAGATTGAAAATCAATGAATAATAATCGTTCTATATTTCTGTTTATATTGATGATAGTAGCTGTAGTTTTGGCCAGAAGTTAGGTAGCGTGCCGGCTGTTATGATGAGAGAGAGAGAGAGAGAGAGGATCAACGTGAGAAGCGGAAAATACAACTGGTTCCATTCGGGGAGTAGTATTTTATTTGTCACCGATGAAATGATAGAATGGAAAATTGACGGGTGGTCAATTTAATCTCAAGGTGTCAGAACAAAAATTGCAAGGCTTTTTAACCGATGCTCTAGCTATTCTACCAAATCACATCCACCCACACAAACACAAACACGCATTCACATCCACACAAACGCGTGTATATCTGTGTGTATGTATATGTGTTGATTTATATTTAATACGATTCCGTACACTTGAAAATAAATGGCGCTCTGTCTTGTCCAGTTATAAAGATTGTGTTTAAAATCTAAGCGACGTTAGCGGACTATCAGACACCATACTTCGGCAAGATTGTGCATCCTCATTCATTTGTATACGAATATGCAAATGGCTTTCTTATTCTTATGGAAGAATTAAAAAAAAAGACTCCCAGCAAACCACCAGCTGTTTTCTCCTCTTGTATCAACTTTTCTCGCAAAAAGGTCAGTTTTTTCCCCCAGCAGCATACGTGTAAACAGTTGCTTATTTCTTGCTTCTAATATATTTCAGTCACTCTTTTGAATTTCATGATATATTTGAGATTTGGCTATCGCATGGATGTGGCTGTATGGTTAAAGAGTTTGCATCCAGTGTTGGTTTGTTTATGATACCATAAGGAAAATTAGTGTTAGCGTCGATTTATTCAATTACATCTTTCAAGCCGGTACCCCATCACAGACCTCGTACATTGACAGAATTATAAAAGATAAACGACACACACACACACACAAGTCTATATCTATCTATCTATCTATCTATCTATCTATCTATCTATCTATCTATCTATCTATCTATCTATCTAAACATAAATGAATAGATAAATACATAAATAAATACATAATACAATAAATTGACAGTTGGTTCACGATCAGGAGCTCCCGGTATGTGTCATAGTGAACTTATCAACTTATTTAAACTTTCTTTCGTCAGGCTTTTACGATGGTAACTCTTGAGTTCTAAGAATGGAGCTTGGGCCTGAGGCATGATAACGCTCTTAAGTTCCTTAACTGTAATGTATATATATATATATATATATATATATATATAACATATATGTAATGTATATATATATATATATATATATATATATATATATATATATATATATATATATATAATATATATGTAATGTATATATATATATATATATGCACGAATGTATATATATGTATATAAATATATATATATATAAATATATATATATATATATATATATATGTATACACACACACATGTATATATATTTATAGCTATATACGTCTATATACATATACTTATATACATATATATATATATGTATATATATATATATATATATATATATATATATATATATATATATATATATATATATATGTATATATATGTATATAAACATATATATATATATATATATATATATATATATATATATATATATATATATATATATATATATATATATATATGTATATATATATATATATATGTATATAAATTTATATACAAATGTATATGTGTATATATGCATGCTGTGTGTATATGTATATATGTGCATGCTGTGTGTATGCTCGTATGTATATATATGGAGACACCCCCCACACAATCATACACACACACACACACACACACACAGAGAAACAGACACGTATACACCAAAATACACACAGACGAAATACGTATTTATAAACATATATACACGTGCACCTGGTCATATACACGCGTACGCGTACACACATACACACACACATGCTTGCGCACGTTTATATGTCCAGTTGTTCACCGAACAGGACGTTGTCCTTTCAATTGACCGGCAAACTGAATTCTTATTCGTGTAATTGCAGTGTGAACAATACACAGACACAGGCATATATGTATTTTCAATGCCATCGTTTGGTCGATTAATCGGGAATGTCACAAGCTAGATCTTTGAATTACGATAGATAGATAGATAGATAGATAGATAGATAGATAGTGTGAGAGCGACGGAGAGAAAGAGAGGGGATAGAGGAGAGGAAACTTGACTTAGTGCTGCACTTTATCGACATCAGCAGGCTCTGATATGAGACCGCAAAGTGCCGGAACGAATGCTGCAAATTATTGTATCAGACATTCTAACACTTGATACTCATACGGACTCACACACATACACTCACACACACGCTCTCACACACTCTCTCACACTCTCTCTCTCTCTCTCTCTCTCTCTCTCTCTCTCTCTCTCTCTCTCTCTCTCTCACACACACACACACACACACACTCATACCTCATACACACATACACATACATGCAGATACACATGCATGCATACACTCATAAATATACGTAGATACACACACATACGCATTCACAAACATGTACACACACTTTCTATAGATATCATAGGGCATACACTAGCTATTATTGAACATGGCCTCCAGTCACAATCCTGAACTATTTTAAAACATGCGATATGCTTAGAGCTGAATAAAAACAATGACAACCCATGTATTTAGAACAAGAATGTAACTGACTTCAAGGTAACTAAAATAAGCAGTGTGTAAGGATTTTGCACTTTAAAATAACTGAGACCAAGCTCTTACGAATACAAAAATGTTACCACGGGTTTGTGACACATTATGGTAGGAACTTCTTTTCTATCAATTCTTTTTAAACGTAGGTGATGCTATGTAGTGTTCATATAATATTTAGATCTTCATTGGCCGAAAATTTCTTTTTCTTTCTTAATTTTTTTTTTGTTGTTGTTTCAAATCTGTTCTGAAGTGCTTTCAGCATCATTGTTCTCTTTTACCCCCTCTTACGTCCGACTATTTAAAGAAACGTATAATGTTATATTCAATTGTAAGAGAATGTGCCCAAATGCATGCTAATGAAATGATTAACGGTTTAAATCATTGTCTTATGATATAATAATACCTAAAAATAGACGTAATAATATTCAGAATTTCTTTGAAGATTTTCTCGCATTAAAGGGAAGTAACTTTATGAATCTATTGTGCACAGCCTTACTATACGGTAAAGCATTTCCAAGGGAAATAACACAATTAATATTTGGTTTGCATTAAAAATTGCAAGAATTAAATAGTTTATGCTAAGAAAGCTTAATTATAATACTAGGTATAGAACGTATATTAACATCCAAAATTTAAACACATTTATAGAAAACTATATTTCTCCTTCATAAAGGTACATTCAAACTGATCCGTGCATATACACAAACGTACGTACATACTCCGTTAATCACATACGTACATATAAATACTTTCATTTTATTGTAGATTTTTCAACCTGTTGGTTGTGGTCGCGATGTTTATAATTTTACATATACATACTATATGTTTCTAAGTATACATGTATGTTTGGCTACATGTATGTAATCATGCTTGACTATATATATATATATATATATATATATATATATATGCGCAGGTGTGACTGTGTGGTAAGAAGCTTGCTTTCCTACCACATGGTTCCAGGTTCAGTGTCTTCTACTATAGTCTCGGGCCGATCAAAGCCTTGTGAGTGTTTATGCCCCCCGTAATGTAGCGGTTCGGCAATAGAGACGGATAGAATATGTATTAGGCTTGCAAAAAATGAGTCGATTTCTTCGACTAACATCCTTTTAAGCGGTGCTCCAGCATGCCCGCAGTGAAATGACTGAAACAAGTAAAAGAATATACATATATGCGTGTTTGTGTGTATGTAATGTATATGTATGTATGCATACCTATATCTGTCTCTTCATATATATATATATGTACCGTCCACTGCATCTCACATAAGAACGAGATACTGCAGTAGCCTCGGTTTCAGAGGACCTCAGCTCTTCAATGCCCTGCCAAAACATTTGAGAGACGTGCAAGACATGGATGCGGAGGTTTTCAAGACAAAACTTGACGCTTTCCTCTCCATGATACCAGATGAACCAATGGCTCGTAATGAGACGCAGTTTAGGGCAGCGATGTCAAATTCTCTTATACACCAGATGTGCCATCAAAACTCTTGATTGGACCATATCAGGTGGGGGAGAAGAGCCATGCAAGGAACGTGGAGAGAGCACAGCATAAAGACGGAGGGTCACGGTGGTGCACCAGCATGACCGCAGCCACTTGGCTGAAACACTAAATAAATAAATAAATATATATATATATATATATATATATATATGTGTGTGTGTGTGTGTGTGTGTGTGTGTGTGTTAAATGAAATGATACAACAAAACCAAGTGTGTGTGGAATTTTCAGGATATTTATGAAGTGAAAGTTAGTCTTACAGCCGTTTCTGGGATATTAGGGATATCCCTTTATCAGAGCCTATGCGAGATGGTTAAATAGGGGGAAATATCAGAGTTCAATATGAGGAGTTATTTTAGAAAAGGAAGTAAATAAGAAGTATATAGGGAAATAGGTGAATGGATGTAGAAATGAAAATAAAAATATATGTAGGATGTTATAATTGTAGTTCCAGTATCCAAGGAAAATGGCGTGTAGAAGTGGTAGAAACGCTTCCTGTTCGTGGTATGTAAATTCCAATAGGAGTTCATATTTTGTCATCACAAATGCAAAGTGTGGAGATGTAGATTTCATGTGCTGTATGAGGGGTCTTATACAGAGGTGGTTGATGTGTTAGAAAATTAATGGAATGTCAAAAAGGGTTGTTGGGGATTACTTAAGTGGTGTGCTGTGTGGTTATTTAGGCTGCATTTACATTTGTGGAAAAATTTGAGGGTATGGAAAAGCGGTGGCTGCATGTACCTAGGGCCTCGTTATATTTATTTAGTAGTATTGAAGAGTTGTGTTTTGATATGTGGAATGCCACTTTTAGGCATAACTTACAGGCTGAGCATTGACCTTAGTATGGAAGCCCCGAATCTATTATTGACCACGACAAGATGTAGGGAATATTTCTATTTTTGAGTTGATGTATGAGACTGGCGAGTGTTGTGGATTTACCGTGTATAGCGTATCGTTGTTTAAAATTTAAAGTAGTTCGTCTTTATATGGTTGTAGAATTGTGCAACGTATTGAGGACGGTGCATTTATAAATTACATTAGAACTTCTGCAATGGGTTTGTAGAGGGCAGATGGTCTCAGGACGACAGTTACATGGTAGTACATTGTGGGGATTATTCTCAGGAATGGAGAGGGGTAATACTGTCAGAAGAGAGGTTAGAGATGGGGTTAGATTAGTCTATGTTATTAACATTATTATTACTATTATCATTACTATTTCTATAGTTGTTGCTATTTATCCTATCTGTAATAGTGGTGGACGTTGTGGTAGTTGTATTCTGGTTAGTGTTTGTGGGATTGATAGGGTTTCTGCTGTGGACTAAAGGTTAGGGTTCGTTATTGGAGCTATGTAAATGTTGGACGCTCGTATATTCAGAGTTGTTACAATGTAAATTTTGATAATAAAGTTTTCTTTTCTTAGAGGCAATTATGATAGACTCCAAGTTAAGCGGGGGAGGAGAGGATAGCTTCGTGGTAGCTCTATTAAAAATAGAGTAATATTTGTGTTGACGAGGGAAGTTGCAGTCCAGTATATTAAAAAAGGTTTTTAGCTAAGTTCTTAACGTTTATTGAGAAGGGGGTGCATACCATAGAATAGAGCGTCCACCGCTTTTTGGGGTTGCTTAAGGGTAGTGTTATCTATATTTTTAGAAATGACAGGGGTAATATGGTCCGTTATTGTTAGCTGTTTTAGTTTTTGACCTAGTGTTATATGTGCGCGTGTGGGATCCAAGTTGTCTTAATCTAGGTTCTTCCGGGGTTCTAGCATAGTGTATGTGTGGTCTGTTATGATTCCGGTGGTTGGCATGTCGTTGTGATAGGATTTGAGATATATGTTGCTTGAGCCTAGTATTAGGGATATATTTTATTTGCTGGGAGAAGCCGCTGGCAACGAGCGCTTGGTCGTAATATGGGGTGTGGTTATCGAATATTTTTTCAGTTGATGAGAGGTCAAATATACGAATTGAGATACCTTTAACTATATTACCAAGGGTGGATTTGTGGTGATTGGAATTAACGTTTAAGTACTTAAGATATTGGTTAGGTTTGTGATATGGGGAGTATTAGGAGGTTTCTAAGTTTAAAGTTACATCTAGAAAATAAGTGGTTTAGTGGGAATTATCAAAACCGGCGTTAGACTCCTCACTCAGATCATTATTGAACCGAGAGTTTAAATACGGTCCTTCCATAGCACTTACATAGCGTTACCTGCCACCTTGGTTATTCTGGATACCAATACCTCTCATATATATATATATATATATATATATTTAAAAATTTAAGGAATGGAGCAAACGCATGTTATAATTGCATACTTTATTCCTACATATGTTTCAAAGGATTACAACCTGTGTGATCCATAGGGATCAGTGATATTAAAATTGTAAATATCACAGATCCCTATGGATCACACAGGTTGTAATCCTTTGAAACATATGTAGGAATAAAGTATGCAATTATAACATGCGTTTTCTCCATTCCTTAAATTTTTAAATATACTCAAATACCCAAAATTTCAAGGAGTTCCTGCCTTAAAAACAGGAACTACACAACAGTTATTTTGTGTTCTTTGCTACATTGGTTTCTATTAACCCATTTATTCTATCCGAAAAAAATTTATTCATTAAGATAGAAGAAATACATATAATTAAATATATATATATATATATATATATATATATATATATATATATATATATATATATATATATATATATATATATATATATATATATATATATATATATATATATATATATATATATATATTGTCAAACAATGAGAACGAATGGCACTGGTGAATAAAGATTCTTTATTCGTGTCTTGAGGCTATCATTGGTTTCATGTTAAGAAAATATCTTAATATCTTAATCTTTCAAGCTGCTCACATAGAGAAATTGATGGTTGTCTCCATTTTAGATTAAAAAAAGATAAAGTTTGACAGAGACTTCGAAGTTTCAGTTTGCTCCCTTCACCACTCAACCTTTTTCTTGTGAAACTGGATAAGCATATCCTCTACTAAAAAGTACTGAGTAACCCTTCGGTATAACATTAAATTGTTTGCATATATAACTACACATAAACGAGCATTGATATATATTGACTTAAGGGGGCGAGCTGGCAGAAACGTCCCCACGCCAGGTGAAATGCTTAGCGGTATTTCGTCTGTCTTTGCATTTTGAATTCAAAATCCACCGTAGTCGACTTTGCCTTTCATCCTTTCGGGGTCGATAAATTAAGAACCAGTTGCGTACTGGAGTCGATCCAATCGACTGGCCCCCTCCCCTAAAATTTAGGGCCTTGTGCTTAGAGTAGAAAAGATTAAAATTGTTAGCATTTCAGGAGAGTGGTTAGCGGTATTTCAAGTGCCTTCACGTTCTAAGTTCAAATTTCGCTGAGGTGGAATTTGTCCTTCATTCCAGGGTTAATAACATAAGTACCAGTTGAGTACTGGAGTCGATGTAATCGGCTTTCCTGAAATTCCTGGTTTTGTGCCAAAATTTGAAACCCATGCACATTTACTTATATCCACATCGATAGATCCATCCATCCATCCATCCAGTACGTACGTACGTACATACGTACATACATACATACATACATACATACATACATACATACATACATACATACATAAACATACAATGGGCTTCTCCACAGGTTCTGTCCGTCCTTGGCCAACTCGAATTTCGAAAGTTTGGGTCGACGAGTGTCTACATAAGACGACACATACGCAAGATGTCACGCAGAAAGAAACAACAGCCCAAACCACGCATTTGCAAAGTAAACTTCTAAATCATACCTGCGCGCGTGTCTGTCAGTCCGTTCGTTCGTCCGTCCGTCCGTCCGTCCGTCCATCTGTCTGTCTATTCCAAAAAAGATAATGACATCTTTAATGATCAGCCACAGTTGCTTCGGTAACACTATAGTTTGTTTTAAAGCCATCTCGAGCAAAAATTTCATTCGAAAAGTTGTGTGATACGTTTGGTTTTATACTTTAGTGCTGTATTTCATTAGACTTGTATCAAATAGTGCGTGTTTACATTGTGCCACTATTAAGCTTTGAATGTTGCTTATGTAGAGCGGAAATAATAAGTAAAAAATAATAATAGAAATGATATAGCGGACAGAACCTAGACAATAGTCATACCAGATAAGATTAAAATAAAATGAGTAGTTGCAGTAGTAGCAAAAGAAAAAGAAGAAGAAAAAAGAAGATATGAAGTATGTGGTTATCAAATGAGAATAATACTAAAAATGAAAATAATACAGAGAAGCGAATCTCAGAATGGAGAATGACGAAGTGATAAGATAACTGTCTTCCTAATAATAATAATAATAATAATAATAATAATAATAATAATAATAATAATAATTTCAATTATAGGCACAAGGCCATAAAGTTTTGGGGAAGGGGCTAGTCAATTATATCGACTGCAGTATTTGACTGGTACTTAATTCATCGACTCTGAAAAGATGAAAGGCAAAACCACCTAAAAATAATAATAGTAATAATCATAATAATTCTTTCTTTATTGGCTATAAGAGCCGCACACGAAACAAAAGGGACAATGCAATACAACCGACAGTAGGGGGGTCATCATGTATGCAGTACGTATGAACAATAAAACAATAACAATTAACAATAAAATGTTAAATAATACAACTCCCCAAACGACAGGACGCTCTATCCAGGGGCAATGAGAGAACCCTACACGTCCTGCCCCCGGTGTGCACTCAAAGGGGCTGTCCTCGCCACATTTACTCACTTTCAACAAAAATACTGGGGTAAGCACTTGTCTCTCTAACTACACTTTCCTTTTCAGGTGGAACTTGAAAGAGGAAAGCATCTCTCTTCAGTCCCATCAACTACGTCCACCACACAATCTCTTTCGCAAAAGCTGTCACACAGATGGAAACTGTCTGCCCTTCCCGACCAAAAGAAGGCTGCGGGTTCATCCTGCACGCGACAACAGCTGTTCGACAAATCTACACAGGTGAGCGATACCCGGACATGTGATTTCTAGTGAAAAGCTATTCAAGTGATAAAATTGGATAAAATTGGAGTGTCATTTCATCCATTTCATCAGATTAGCATTAAGTGGAGCGTTTTAAACTTATATATCATATTATTACGCAGTACTTTTACCACGGACGTATCTGGAGTTTATGCACCAGTGGACTTCGTTTGTCAGTTTTGCTCTATGATAGTGTAAATATCCAGGAATTTGCATTGAGTTTTGCACAGGAAATATCTATTTTCTATTCCACCAGGACCTACGTTACACTACATACATAAACACACACACACAGACACACATTATGGACAACTGCTCCGAAACCTCCAGCTTCTATATCCAGATTATAAATTAACATTAACATCGATAATAATTGGTGCACTTGGGTTTGTGAGAAAACGCTTAAGTAGCAATCGGGATAAGCTGGTGTTTTTAGAAAGAGAAATCAGTCAGCTAATTTGCATACTACAAATACAATTTGTAAGCGAAGCGGAATGGTAAAAATATGCAAGATTTTACTCAAGTTTAAAGTGTAAATTTGCTTTTGTTATTTTCATGCCAACGATAAAGTTTTGTATCTTTGTTAGAAACCAGATCCTTCCTCAGAAGAAGAGTTCAAATAATAAAAAAAAAAAAAACAGAAGAGTACACACACACACACACACACACATGGGGTAATATCAGTTAATAAAAAATGACAGCTGATAATAATTCATCAGTTCTGGGGCAGATACAGCACGTTTGAATGTGGAAGTGTAGCTGAAACTCGAAAGCATATCCGGCCACATTACTGTTATGTTGGAGGCAGAGAACTATGGAATCAAGTATTGAGTAGTAGAATATTGAAATCTGTTGTTTTGCAAACCATTTTCAGATTATGTGCTTATTTTATTGCAAAATAGATTTCAATCTTTTTCAGCTACATTTGTCAGTTACAATATAAAACCTTATTGTTATCAGTGTGTTAAATCTTTTGACCGATACCATGCATACATAAACACACACACACACACACACACACACACACACACACACACACACACACACACACACATTTATACACATATACGGTTAGATATGTCTCTGTATGCATGAATGTGGAGAGAGAGAGAGAGAGTGAGAGAGAGAATCTATTGTTGAAACACAGTGGTATGTGTTCATTAGTAAAACTCGTACGTCTATTATTGGGATGCCAACCGCTGATATTGGAATTACTTTTAGTTATCTTATCAAGAGCTACATTACGGATGCCCACTGTGTCCTTGTGTGTTTTTTTTGGTCTTTTAAAATAAAACAGTATTGTTTCTTATCTCGTAATATTTTACAAAGTATTTTTCTGTTGTGTAATTAATTATATATGCTACAGAAAAAAAAAAGAAATATAAATTGGCTTGTAGTTCACTAAAGAATCTTAAGCCAGCCACAATATATTTTTAAGGCATTAATTATACATCGACATATAAAAGTGTCAATCTTTTTATAATATATTATGTCCCCGAATGACGTTAGTTTCACGATATTAGTATTGTTTCGATAGTCTTAGGAAAATAAACTTAATAAATGACTGACATATCATTTCTTAGATTATCTAGCTTATCTCAAGAATTATAGTACAACCTATATATAAAATACTGAGAATGTGTGTCTGCCAGCATGTCTGTCTGTCTGTGTCTGTATGTGTGCATCTCCAAAACTCGAGAACTACCCAACCGATTTCATTTAAAATTTACACATGCCTTCATTAGGGTCCATGCAGTGTCATGGCCCCCCCCCCCAATTTTCAACTACTTGTCTAATACAAGCCCGGACCGATCACTTATCTCTTACACTATTTCAGTGTTACGTGTCAAAAGTGAAACACTAACAGCTCTATTGTAATGTGAGATAATAGTTTCAGTATTAACACACGTACGCCGCTATATGTATATATAAAGAAAGCAAAAAATGTTACATTCTTGTTCCATTTTTCTTTATTTATATATACCCATAGTAGAGTACGTACAATTTTGGTCTCTTGTATGTAAGTACGTATATATATCTAAATTATGTACGACTTTTTTACTCTTTCTTTTAGTCCCCTTCACACTTTCTTTGTTCTTTCCGCTTTTCATTTTCTCACCCCCCTCTCCCACATTTCTTGGCCTTCCCTTCATTCTCACTTTCCTTCCTATTTTAACTCACCCTGGCCCTTTCCTTTCTTTTCTCTCTTTCCCGTCCCTCCCTAATTCTTCAATATCTTGGCTCCTACCTCTCTGCTGTCCTTCCACATGATCGGTGTTCCGCCAAGCGTGACCTTTCTTTCTTGGTTCGCGTACCATCCGTGTAGCATCTCTGATATTCCTCCCCATGACTTTCATCTCTTATGTTCCTGCCGTAAGGCTTCACTTCCACACACGCCGAAAGACACCTGTTAATGTCCTGTTGTTTGCATTTATGATTGTGTACCATTTCTCTGTTTTTTGCGTCCTTGTTTTTAGCTGGCGCAGTTAAGTCTAACGTTTTCAGCAGTCGGTTATAGCCTCAATTGGTATGTTTTCTGCCAAACTGACTTTCTCAGGATACTCTCTGCGATGTTGAAATCTTCAATGGTGACCTGACAATTCATTAAGGGATACGGGACATTTATATTAATAATAATCTGTCAATTATAAGAGAACAGTGTCGAGTAATATTGTATAATAGAGCACCTTGTCATCGTGCGGTTTATGCAGGAATGCAATGTGTAGTAACGTGTAAATATGGAGAAAGCTAGATTACTAGTTATTATTACTGTTGTTGATGTTCAACCACATAAAAATAATTACGTGAAAACATGAAACAAGAGAAAAGAAAAAGGAAGACAAACAACAGCTACAACTTGTAACAATGACAGAGAATAGTAGCACTAGTAGGAACATCAGTGCTGCATAAAATAGTAAAACCAACAGTAATGTACCAACCAAGTGTTCAAGGGTACATAACCTGCTACGTGTCTACGATGTGTCCAGCGGTATCTTCTGTACTTTAAATTGTACTATCGAGAAAGTAGTTCACTGTTGTATGCAGTAGCAATACGCTGCAATTGATTTTTATTTCGTTAGCTGGCGCAGTTAAGCCTAACGTTTTCAGCAGTCGGTTATAGCTTGAATTAGTATGTTTTCTGCCAAACTGACTTTCTCAGTATACTCCATGCGATGTTGAAATCTTCAATGGTGATCTGACAGTTCATTAAAGGATAAGGGACATTCATATTAATAATAATCTGTCAATTATAAGAGAACAGTGTCGAGTAATATTGTATAATAGAGCACCTTGTCATCGTGAGGTTTATGCAGGAATGCAATGTGTAGTAACGTGTAAATATGGAGAAAGCTAGATTACTAGCTATTATTACTGTTGTTGATGTTCAACCACAAATTTATTCTGAGTGAGCATAGTTCTCATCAAAGGCTTTCTACCTAGGTCCATCTCCTTCGCTTTTCTTTGAGCCATAAAATATTACTGACTAGATTGTCTCCTAGGATTTCCTCTCTCGAGAGAGATTTAGGTGATATTTCTGACAGTGACCTTATAAAGTCTCCTTCAACGATTAGGTTAGTACTGTAGTATAGCGTAATGAAAAGTGTTGCGATTCCCCCCACACTCACACACACGTATATGCCCTGCTAATTCATACTATGTGCTCGTAACTCTTTTATGATATCGTAAGCGAACCATTATGACACACGGCATGTTTCGGGTATTTTAGAAATTTTCTTCAGAAGTATAGTTCTGTGTTGCAATGACACATTATTCCAGTGTTACAATGTTTCCGTATTAACTGTCTGAGTTATTCCCAGCTTAGACATCCTGACTTCTCCTGTTGATAACAACATCATCAGATCTGTTACTGATATTATTTTGGGTGTTTCATTATTGCTCTTATTTTAGTTGAGAAAGATTTAATTGCAATTTATTCATCCCATGCACAAATTCTCCTTTCTCTTCCTACACCGTTTAAATTTGCCCCGTTGATCAGCAGCTGGTATCTATGTATATCCACGCCATGGCAACATTCCTCTTGAAAGGATATTTTCGTCGGGTTGAGTTTTTTAATGTTGGGTGATAATATTGCTGCTAAAGTTTTGTATAGGCAAGATATGGTTCCGTTGTCTTTGAGATTTGCTAATTTTTTTTTCATTACAACTTGTCTATTTATTCTTAATACGTTCCGGTAGATTCGAACGTGAGTATGCTAATCTCTGTTGTGTTCGTAAAGAAAATAGCAAGTCCTTTACAACAAATTTGTTCATAACGAATCCGATTCATTAGTGCAAGGGTTTCTGGGACACCGGTGTTTGACATGCCGTGTCTCGTCAACCAGAAGCATCGCGAACCAAAGAGCTTCACTGTCCACCGTGCATACGATGATTCATTATATCGTAGAATATTTGCAGACGCACTTTGCAGACATATTAGTTATTTTAGCAAGTAGTATGGAAATTTATTATTTCCTGGTTCTTTCTTTTTGCTCATATTCTTTAGTTTCTGGCAATGTTTTGTATTATCTCTGCAAATGTGCAGATGGTGCGCTTGATGACGTGAATTTCCTTGCTCGAGGTTGTCCATCCACTGCGCATATGCTTTCTTAACATTAAAAAAAAAATTCTCTTGATATTTTCAACTGGCACTGCTAATAACTGTTTCTTTTATTTACCTAGTTTTGGGGGAAATCGTTTAATATTTGTGTCGCATTTTATATTTTCTTTTCAATATGTTTTGTCGCTTTTCATACATTCTCACTAATCTCAGCATTTGTTGAGATTTTGTGAGAATGTCTTGCTCCAGGTAGTTTTAGATTTCGAGTACTTCTTTTCTAACGTTGCACGTTTACTGTTTTCGTTTAACCGCTTTTTTCTTGAAGAAATCGAGGATTGAAGGTTCTTTTATTTATCTGTCCCTGCTTGTTTGTTTTGCACGCTGTTTGCTTGGGTTTAAATATTCATAGGTAGAAGGTTATGAAGGTTATGTAATATGGCTGCTGTATATTTGAATTATCGTTATGATGATGGTGGCTGTTGGTTTCAGATGTTTAACACTGCATTTTGCTTTTATTGTCGACCCTAAGATGATTGTATTTTTTGGTTTATGTTAAGATCTATCAATTTAATTCTTTAAATGTTTCCACATTTATATCATTAAAGTACTAAAAATAGTCACTTTATAATTTTCAACCCATAATTCTTGTGTTCAGATTTTCGTTTTTGAAATTATGTTATTGTTAGGCTCCAGGCAGAGTGATTAGTTTTGATTTTGTTAGTTTATTTTCAGTCATTGTTTTTACTTGTACTAGTATGTCATCGTGATTTAGATTTACAATATTTTTAGTTTTAATATTTTTTTGTTGTTTGTTCTTGTTTTATTGTTTTCATTATGTTCTTTTTCTCTCAAGAATTCTATTTTCATGCCTGATAATTTTTAGGTTATAAGGATGCATCTTCTTAAAGCAGCTAGTTCGTTCGGATTCAAAGTTACATTTAGAGAAGTATTAATTTCTCTTCATTCGGCGAATGGATTTATAGCTGTAAACTATGTATTTAGAGTTGAACCACATTCCTCTCGTGACTATTTATCACTGTTTTTCTTTTAAATGTCAAGAACAAAATCTGGCAATTTATTTAAATATTCATGATTATCATCGCGTAATAGCTTGTTTGTTTATAGCTATGAATATGTTTTGTATTTTCCATTTCTCGAGTACATATATGAAATTAATTGTGAGGTTACACCTTATAATATCAAGTCGAACGATATAGCTTTTATTTGTCTGTTTGGCATTTTTTGTTTTAATCTGAAATAGTTTGCTGTCGATTTCCCTTATGATTATAAATGCATTTGCGAGTCGATAAATCGCGTGAATATTTGGAATACATAAATTATAAGACAAATTTAGGTAATAAATAAATGCATGACTGATGCAATATTCTCGTCCATTGCTGCTTTATTTCATCGATGTTACTGGAAGATACTCGGGGCAGTAAGGTCTTTCTTTTATTTACCTTTCGGCTATCTCCGCCTATTTTGATTATTATTCGTAAACAGTAAGGTAAAATTTTGTAACGTTTTGTATGATTGATCTATTTGCTGTCGACATTACTCATGTAAGATATCTTGCCCATTAATGCGTCCTATCTTATTACAGAAATGAGCTGTGGCAGGTACACAGGTATTATGAATGTTTCGGTTCCTATTGGCACTACATTTTTGTCTTCAATTCTTCAAACCTTCATTAAAATCTATTTAATTTAATATGGTGCCACCTGTTTAAGCGAGAGAGAGAGAGAGAGAGAGAGAGAGAGAGGGAGAGGGAGAGGGAGAGAGATGGCAGAACAAACAAACAGAAAGTTCGATATACAATGTAGCTACTGACACTGCTGTTACCCTCGTTGTTCTTATTTGCAGTATACATTCTTCATTGTATAATTATTATTTATTCGTGCCCGCAATATGGAACCAACAAAACACTCTCCCAAAGCGGCAAAATTAATTAATTCCTTAATATAGTTAAAGTTCTATAGTTAAGAGATGAGTAATTATGTACATTATTTACATTATTTACAATTGACGGATATTTGTCCTCATCTTGTTTGTTTATTAACATACCGTTTCGTCTGATATACCCTCCAGCCTTGATCAGGTGTCTTGGGGAAATTTCGAACCTGGGTTCTCATTCCTAAGGTATTTTTCGATGTTGTTGTTGTTGTTGTTGTTGTTGTTGTTGTTGTTGTTGTTGTTGTTGTTGTTGTTATTCTTCTTCTTCTTCAGGTCACTGCTTGGAATCGAATTCGGAATCTTAGGGTTAGCAGCTACTAACCCCGAGATTTCGAGTTCGATTCCAGGCAGTGACCTGGATGATAATACTAATAATGATAATAATAGATAACAACAACAACAACAAAAACAACAACAACATCGAAAACTACCTTAGGAATGAGAACTCAGGTTCGAAATTTACCCAAGACACCTGAAGAAAGCTGGAGGGTATATCAGACGAAACGTTGTTTTAACAATAAACAAGATGAGGAAAAATATCCTTCAATTGTAAATAATGTAAATAATGTATTCATATAGTTGCTGTTTAACTTCTCGTTGGTCCACATTGGAAAGAACTATGATGAAAGACACCCCAGTTATGAGAGTCCGGTATTTTTTCGAAACATACCTTAATCCAGACTGCATTATCCAATATTTCATCATTTTAAGAGACAATTGCAAACAGTAGGATGTTGAGTTGTCTGCTATTTATAGAAGGTAGAGCGATCATGTTATGAACGTTTAGTTGGTTCAGCACTTTTCCTAATTTATCTGCATAGACGAAAAAGGAAATATTGATTTCATACATTGGTACAAATACAGAAATTTATGAGACGAGTTATACTGTCATGAGAATCAAGCCCCAGTATATTACAAGTACTTAGTTTTATCGAGTACGGCGGTTTTGATGTTACAAAAATGAGACATGCAAATCATTTTTGTCCAGCGCTCTAATCTTTTAATATAAAACTAGCATTTTTCTTATCGACATTTGAAGTACCAGCATAAAGAGTCATAACAAGCTAATACTGGTTTCAAATTTTGACACAGGTCTAGTGATTTCGTGGGAGGGGTAAGTCGATTACATCGACCCAGTCTTCGGTAGTTACTTATTTAATCGACCCCGAAATGAAGAAAGGCATAGTCGACCACAGTGGAATTTGAACTCAAAATGTAAATTCGGAAGAAATGCTGCTAAGCATCTTGCCCGGCGTCTTGACCATTTCACCAGCCCACAGCTTCAGTAACAGTTACATTTCGCTTTCAAATTTGGGTAGAAGGCCAGCAATTTCAGGGGTGGGAATAAGTCGATTACATCGATCAAAGCATTTTTCCCGGGTGTGTGCTAAGCATTTTGCCCGGCATGCTAACCATTGTGTCAGCTCACCGTTTTAGTAACAACTAAATATTACAAGACATTTTTATTCAGATCTCTACTTATTCTGCTAGTTACAGCCTCGAAGACAAAAGTAATCATCAACAATATTGATTTCCAGCACAAGCAAAATGTCACATGTTTTCGGGAAGAGTATTGTTGTTAAGTCGATCCTGTTATTTTATTTTATCGACTCTACAAGGATAATTCACAAGGTGACATCGGCATAAGTTGAACCTAGAACATAACTAAACCTTGTAAGTTCTTTTGTCGAACGCTGTAATGGCTCAACTAACCAAAATGTAAACATTTTGAATGATTTGATGTTATTTTGTATCATTCCAGCTTGAATCCAATGCAACGAGGAATCGATACTTATTCAAACTGCTTATTGCTGCTGCACTCACTGCATATTACTGTAGAAATTCTAGTCATTGTGAATCTCCCAATGTCTGTTTGTTGTTGATGTAGCGATGAAGCGGTGTTGTGCAATACAAATAAAAGTGAGCTGATATAATGTGTCTTGACTTTGGTATAAACACTTCATATGTACGAACTTTAAGTGAAGGGGAAAATGACAGCTTGGATAGAAATTTCAATCTTAAATCGCGGTTTTCCTGATACTTCTACAGTACTATAGCACCAGTACTCAGACATTTTACCATTACATTACAATAATAAAAACGACAGAAGACAACAATAGCAATAACACCTTCTATAACGAGAGGAATATAATTTCAGTAATAACAGCCACAAAATCTGTAAAATACGAATAAAAATTCTTTTATTTTATGAATAATTAATTTCAAAGCTCAACCAGCTTGAATGTTTAATTCACGCCGAGCAAACCTTAACTTGCATGGAACTGATTTCAATTAACAAATGGAACTTTTACCAATTAATCGAATGATTATTACCCATAAAATTCGACGAAAATCAGTTTTAGTTTGCAATCACCGTATCCATGATTCATCGTACTAATGGAAATAAAGTTTTCATAAAATTATTATTATTGTTACGAGGGCAATAGAGTGGCAGAGTCGGTTGAGAGGTGAGTAAAATATATAAAAGAAACCAGAGCAAAATTATGAAAAAAATACTAGCAACGAAATCTGTAGAGTGGTGGTTTAAATGCATTTTTCTGAGTTCAAATCCAGCCAAAGTCGAATTTGTTTTGCAGCGTCAATAAAATAAGTACAAGTTAAGTAATGGAGTTTATATAGCAGTGTAAGCGAATCCAGAAGTTTGTGCTCTACGACTTACGTTAGGACTTACTTCAATAAATCTAGTGGATGGCAGAACTGGTAAGGTGGCGGACAAATTGCTTTGAGGTATTCAATTTCGCGACTTTATCAAGTCCAAATATATTACTGGCTTCGACTTTAGCTTTCAGATTTCTCAATTACTAAAATAATTAGTATTTGTTTAGCTGCGACAATTAAATCAATTAACCGTCCTTCCGAAATTTGTTATCTTACTGATATATTAGAAATCATTACAAAGAGCGGTTTCTTATGAATGTAGCGCAATGTTACATTAAAATCTTGATTTCACCCCTCTTGTTGTTGCGTACTTACACTGTACACCTGTTAACTTATTAGAACTTCTTTGTGTCTTGGGCAGAGCAGTGTGTAGATTTGCTTCATGCTTCATTGTATTGAAAATTGTTGGCGTAGATTCTAATGTGTGAAACAATGAAGTCTTTCACGTTCTGTTTATATGTACTTTAGTATTATTGTTACTATCAAGGCAGTGAAAGGTGGCGAGCTGGTTGAACCGTTAGCATGCCGGGCAAAATACTTAGATGTATTTCGTCCGTCTTCACGTTCTGAGTTCTGATTCCGCCGAGGTCGACTGTGCCTTTCATCATTTCGGGGTCGGTGAAATAAGTACAAGTTACACACTGGTGTAGATGTTCTCGACTAGCCCCCGCCCCACCGAATTTGAGGCCTTGTGCCTATAATAAAAAAGAATATTAAAGCAGTGGAAAAGTCGACGACTTGGCAGAATCGTTAGCACATCTTTACGTTCCGAGATCAAGTTCCGCCGCGGTCTATTTTGCCATTTATTACATCGGGATAGATAAAATAAGTACCAGTTGAGTACCGGGGTCGGTGTAATCGACTGCCCCCTTCCTGGAATTTGCTAGCTTTGCACCAAAATCTGAAACCATTATTTAGGCAATAAAAGGCAGCTAACTGGCAGAATCCTTGCCGCGTCAGGATCAGTTCTTAGCGGCATTTCGACCGCCTTTACGTTCTGACTTCAAAATCCGCCAAGTCCGATTTCACCTTTCATCATTTTGGGGGCGATAAAATCGACTTACCCCATCCTCTAAGTTGTTGGCCTTGCGCGCAGAATCATTAATATGCTGAAGAAAATACTTACCGGTATTTCTTCTGGCTTTAGAGTTCAAATTTCACCGAGTTAGACTTTGCCTTTTATTCTTTTCGGGTCGACAAAATAAGTAGCAGTTAGCATTGGGGTCTGTGTAATCAACTAGCTTCCCACTGAAATATATCTGGCAGTGTGCTTATAGTAAAAACTATTTAGGCAGTGAGCTGGCAGAATCTTAAGTGGTATTTCTTCCGTGTTATTAGTTTGTTAGTTCAAACTTTCAACTGCGGTCGACATAGCCTTTCATTCTCGGGATTGAAACATTAAAGTACCACTGAGGTACTGGGGTCAATGTAATCTATTTGACCGCTCCTCCCAAAATTATGTCAAAAGTAAAAACATTATCATATAAGGTGACGAGCCAATAGACTCGTTAGCACGTCAGACAACATGGTCAGTGGTATTTCTTCTGGCTCTCAACATTCAAATCAGATTTTGGCTTATTTTGTCTTTTATCCTTTAGGAGTCGATAAATAAGTTCCAGTCAAATACTGGGTCCAATTAGCTCCCTTCCTCTAAAAATTGCTGGCCTTGCAACAAAAATTTTAAACAAATTTTGTAATTTTTATTATGGTGTCAGCAATACATGGTTTCGTGTCACCCGTAATGTTCGTTCATCTGTTTACATGCTCGAATGTTATTTTTTAAAATTTTGATGTATAACTTTTCTTTAAGCCAACTGGAACACGTAAAGAGGATAGGACCTTGTTTCTTGTCCCTCTGGGACTCAAATTTGTTAGTAAAACGTTTTTTTACAAATATGGCGCAAGGTTTTACAGGCAGCAAACTCACAAAGACAGGTGCATCTCGTGTCAGGTCTCTCGCCTTCACCTTCCCTGAAGTCTAGGTTGAAAATGGCGAAAGCCTACATTTTGTCTGTCATCTCGTGCCTTGTTCTGCTTCATGGTTTACTAGCATGCAACGCTTGCTCTTACACTTGCTGTAGATGAGACGGCTTCCATTACTCAGACGGTCCATTTGCTGTTATCATCGTCTGCGTTGAGGGCTGTACATGCCGTGGCTAATGATGAATGAACATGCGCTGAAGCTGTGACTTCTCCAGACTTTTCTTAAAGGTGAACAGCTATGGTAATCGTCTGTGAGACTTACTTTCTCAACGCTCATTTTGACAGAACTGCAGTCCTGGATCAAATGCAGAGGCAGAGTTCCTGGCATCTATTGTTGTCGGGCGTATTTCCACCTACCACACTGACAGTCAGGGGGTTCATCGTGCGACGTTTCAAGATTTTCAAGTGAAGCATGTGAGAGGGGAACTGGGACAGGGTTCTCGAAGTCATGTGGGACCGGTTTTAGAGTCGACTTACAATTTTTGCTTTGGTCTTATTTGAGAAACCACTAATATTAGTCATGCAAATGTAACAATCAGAGACATGATTGGTCGGTTCACGATTGGTACAGCAAAAGGCATTCACTTCCGTGTCTATTCAGCCACTGTGTAAGCCTTGAGTAACACACAGTGCAGCATATATGAGGTACCCACTTCTTGTCTTGGTCTCCAACTTTGCACCCGAAATAATATTTATAGGCAATTTTTAATTTGGCGGCAATGTTCCTCCGCTGATCACGCATAGTAAATTTTCCAGACATAACAAAAGTTGTCTGGGTGATTCACACAGCCTCTCCTATTCATGATCTAACACAATGAACACAGTTATAACAGTAATCACGCAGAGCGAGAGATACACATACCACACCTGATGGCAGCGCAAACAACACTGAGGGTTACTAAGAACAAACTGACGTATTTGGCATTGCACACAGTATGTCAGCGCCATCTGTTGCTAAACTAAATAATAAACTTTCTTATCATTTGTTTTATTGCTGTCGTTTCTTTAATTTCGAATTAAGACCGCTTTCATCTTAGCAAATATTATAATACAGCTTATATCTAGCCGAAAGCATAGTTATAATCTTGCGCATATGCATAATTCAAAATCCTGACGTGCTAGAACAATTCTGAGTGCGGATTCGGAATGAGCATCCACGATTTAGTTTAAAACACCTGCTTTTACACCAGTAGCAAAAATCTTTGTTGTCCAGTGTTATCGATTTGTTTATGCTGCTTTATTAATTTGGTGACTTCATTGCCTTTTCTTTCAGTAAATCGCTCGCTGTCCTTGTTTCTTTATCTGTATTGTACCTTTGTATTATCTTGAAAGTCTTGGGTACTTGTGACGAATAAAAGACTCTACTACTACTACTACTACTACTACTACTTCTTCTTCTTCTTCTTCTTCTTCTTCTTCTTCTTCTTCTTCTTCTTCTTCTTCTTCTTCTTCTTCTTCTTCTTCTTCTTCTTCTTCTTCTTCTTCTTCTTCTTCTTCTTCTTCTTCTTCTCTGAGTTAAAATTCCGCCGAGCCTGACTTTAGTTGAATACAGGGAACGTTGTAATCGATTAATCGCTTCTCCAAAATTTCAGGTCTTGTGCCTATAATAGAAAGGATTATTATTGCTATGATTCCCATCGGTATCAGTTCCTCATCATCAGCTTTAATTTCGTATTTTACTACGTACATTCGTTATTTGACGGAAAATCAATCTGTTTACCTTAAGTGCATGCATAGTGTATTTTTTTTCCAGCATATTCATGCAATTTATCTCCTTGCATTTATAGCAGTTTTGTTATTTGGTGATCATTATGCAATGTATAGTAATAATTTATTTGGTTACTTTTAAGATCTTATATCTTGATTTGTGTTGGTGTTTATATATTTGTCTGTCTCATGTTTTCTGTCCTTATTGCATTTAAATGGAAATTCTTTCAGATATTTTAAACTTAAACTTCTGAACATACTATTTTCAGATACTTGTGTTTGGAATTATTTTTTTCTATTTATGTATGTTTCAGTAGTTACAATTCTGACTGGATTTTCTTGAAGATAATATCTAAGAAAATTACGCATTTCTATTTCATCAAGAACCAACATGTCCTCTGTTAAAGCTCCATTATAATTTTCTCAGACATTCTACTAGCTGGTGCTTGTATTCAATTTCTATTTGAGGATTGTGTAATCTTAGAAGAATTTCCAATGAGCTAATTAAGTTGAGAATTCTCAGTGTGCTAAATAAGTTAAATTTTGAGCATAACATACTTGTTAGGCGCTTGGAAATGGATGTATGTTTCGAGCAAACCAATTTCTACGACTGTTGCCATACATGAATATTACTCCTGTATCACTTCACTTGATGAAGGGATGAAAGTCACAATCCAATTTTCCTCTTACCAGAAATCAATAGAGCCAATTATCAATTAGCGGATATATCTAATGGTGAAAATTCAGTCGACAGATTATATATGTTTATGAGATATATATTGATTTTCTTTAGTTGATTATCAGACATCAACTATTGACGTAGATATGTTGGAAAAGGGGAACAAGCGACGTTTATGCGTTTCTCAATGGCATCAGCAGCAGTATAAGAGAAGCGAATAAGCAGCGGTATAAGAGAAGCAGTTTCGTCTCAGCAGAAAATTACTTATTGCTTTGTTGTCCTCACCTGACAGCAAAATGTTATGCATTAGTTTACTTTTGCCTGTCGAAATTTGGCTTATATTCAAAATAAAAGACGACTGTCGCCATGATAATGTCTCAGCTTGCGTTCTTTTATAAGTTTTGATAAAATAGGAAAGCAATATTATGTTAAGTGATCACACTGATGAGTATTATATATGATACATATCCTTATCTCCGAGTAATATTCATAACGAAAGGTTTAATGATAGAGAAAAAATACGGCTACATGGAAAAATATATATGGAAAACAACATACATACCCTTACACAAGCACACGCAACTACAGATACACACGCGTATAAACATATAAACTCACATATATTCGCATGTACATATAAATACTTTACATGTTTTTAATGTAATAGTAAGAAATGGTTTCTTTACCGCGTGAAGAACGTATTATTTGTGAGTTTTATATAAATGGTTATCATAATTATTATCTATTGCTTTATACACCTTCATTACATTTTAAGACTTGTGCATTTGACTAGGATAACTCTACGACTTTAAGAAAGTGTTAACAAAAACACAAATCCGCCATCAGAATGATTGTATTTTGATAAAGTGAAAATTATTTAGCTGTTGACAACACAGCATCATATTAAAAAGAAACACGAATACGAAATATAACGCTTGCCAAATATGGTCACTAAGCATGTGGTTTTCTCTGGTGTATTATATTAGAGTCCATTGAATATAGTTCTGTGCTATTAATTTTATTATAGAATTTGGCTTCTCTTCCAAAGAGAGAATACCGCATTTACATTACATTCTTAATTTTATATAATTAGACATGTATTGGTTATATCTTTATAAATGATGTAATTTAGTTGCACCTGCATTAGAAGATTATTATTAAAGAAATGCATTTGCTCCTGGATTATCATTGTAGTTTGAGTTACAGAATATTTAAAATTAAAGGACTCGGCATCTAAATCATTAAATACAATGTGTGATCTTTTGTGACGATTGATCTTCTTTTGAACCGTGGGTTAAAATATCAACATATGCATTTACAAAAGTCTGTAATTTCATTTTAAAATCATCTATAACTTCAAAGAAGTCTTCTACTAGCATCTTTTCTAGAGATTTAACGATATTGTCTGTCTCGTATATTTCGGAAACGTTAATCGTCCTAATTTGTTTCAAATTGAATATGACACAGCAAGGTGAGTCTTTTCTTCTAACGCATCAGCAATTCAAAACGTCAAAATGTATAGCATTTTAGCTTTATAATTTGCTGCATAAAAGGTGAGATTTTCATGTACTTAGATAAAAGCCAGCCATCTTAGTAAAAATGTAAACAGAAAAAGAAATAAAATCATGATGATGCAATATAAGGTAAGCGTATATATTCACTAGCTTCTGTCTCATTAGTAATTTCATAAAATATATTAACGTGTAGAATGATGTTTACGCCTTTTGACACAATAATTGAAGTGAAAACCCCTCTTCCTCTTGTTCACGAGAGCGTGCTCCAAAAGTTAGTTGAGGAACGTTTAGAATGAAAGGCAAATAGTTTGTCGGTTGACTTTTATATAGACTAGTTCAACAAATAGATTTGTTATCTATATATAAGCGTTACTGCTCAATAGAAGGAAGAATTGTAAAATGTAAGATTTAATCTATTTTCAGTATTAGTAGTTGTACAACAGATGCGAATGATGTACATAAATAGTATCATATGTGCACAACCTACATCATTACACTATATATATATATATATATATAGATCAAATTGAGTCTGGTGCAGCCTTCTGGCTCAGTCAAACCGTCCAACCCATACCAGCATGGAAAGCAGACGTTAAACAACGACGACGACGACGACGATGACGACGACGACGACGACGATGATGATGATGATGATGATATATATATATATATATATATATATATATATATATATTCTTTATAAGCAGATTAGTTAAGAAAATCTCTATAAGAGATGAATGCAGTAACTATACCAAGAATTAGTTGTTATCATCTCTTAAACATGGCTGTCCCGTAGGAACCAGCATCACTACTGTTTTAACCCCAGGAGGACGCCTCCTCCAGCTGGCCAATCGATGCAACCTGCACCTGCTACATATAGTGATAATGTCGGTTTCTACGATACAGCGATATTTAAGTCGCGATAAACGCTACTTCTCGGTATAATAGCTACTTTCATCTTGTATAGAGATTTTCTTAACTAGCTAATTTGCTTGTTGCAAGATCAGTGATCGTATGCCACTTATTTTGTATATATTGCAATCTAGAGTGACCTAATGCTATCACTAATGGACGAGTATCCACCACTGATGATGGCCACAAAGTAGTCGAAACCATACGGTCTGGTGGTCTCGTAGCCAGAAGATGGTAGGGTTTCCCTTCCCCGCTTGCAATATATCAGGTCATTAATAATGAGATGTCCGATTTTGAACAAAAAGCAATACAGTTAATCAAAGAATGCCCCTAAATTATCAACACAATTTTGCCATTTTATCGGTAACTTATTTATGCCGGCAGCAAAGAATTCTGGAGAGCAAGAGGTCACAAAGGCTGCATCTTCTTCAGATTTGAAGCTTCTTCCTTGCAAAATGTCTAATGCCTGGAAAACGTGATTGTCAGTTGGTGCAAGGTCTGGTGAATATGGCGGACGACAGAGTACTTCCAAGTTCAGGTCCTCTAACTTGAGTAGCGTTCTTTGTACAAGTGGTTGAGTACAGTCTTGCTAGAGAATTGGCCTGTCTCTATTGATCAATCTCGGTCATTTAATTGTAAGTTCACTCATCGTTTCATCCATTTGGTTGATGTATACATCCGCTGTAATTGACTGACCAGGTCTCATGAAGCTGTAGTGAAAGACACCAGCGCTGGACCACCAAACAGACAACATTAGCTTTTTTGGCGAATACTCGTTGTTGGATTGTGTTTTGGCCCTTCGTCTCTATCCAACAAGTGTGCAAAACACTTGCTATTGTTGAAAAGAATCCATTTTTTATCACATGTAACACTACGATGCAAAAATGATTCGCTTTTATGCCGTGACAATAAAGAACAGCAAGTTTAAAGACGACGTGTCATCTGATGCTCGTTCAGTTCGTGTGGTACCCACTTGTTCAGCTTCTTTACCTGCCGATTTGTTTCAGCTGGTCCAGTACAGTTGAGATGTTTCCGCTTCCATTACAGTTTCAAGCTCATCATTATCCACCTTGATCTCAGGTCTACCATGGGGTTGATTTTCAAATGTAGAGTCACCAGATCAGAACTTCTCGAACCATCGACGTACAGTGCGCCCATTCACCAGATTTTCACCAAATACCTCATTGATATTTCGAGCTGTCTGAGATGATTAGGTTTCACAACGGAATTCATTCATAAACAACACAACTTTTTATCTATCCATGGGTTCACAAAAAAGGATTAACAGGAGAAAACTCACAATATAGACACCATGAATTGCATTTCGAAAAGTTATGATGTAACTCTTCGATGTTGTAGAACAAAGAAATGTCAGGATAAAACGACCGTCAACGACTGTCAAAGTTGGTGCGTATGAAAATCGGAAATTTCATTCTTAATGACCTGGTATATGTAGCCAATAGATCGTGTGCCCTCATTACGATTGCTGGTGACCAAAACATCCAACTTTGTTTAGCTTGTAACTACAAAATAAATGACTTGGAATGTTTAATAAGTCAGTCATAAACAATTCATAAGTATACGTTTTGGTAACTGAATGAATTTCCTTTCTCAAACAACCTTATTCAATTTCGAGTTATTACTGTATGATTAAATCATAAAGTCGTTAGATTCACACTTAGGTTTATAGAGCGTCGGATTGCCGAATGTAATTTATAAAACTTGTTCCGTTAACGAGCACGATGCTGTGACTAAACACATACTTCTGTCTTTAGATCAACTTGTAGTGCACAATTGAAAGTATATGTACAGCACATTTTTACTTAAGTAACACATATGTTGAATGTAGTGAAAGATAGCTTCTTGAATTATTAATATGATGACATGAATTTAATTTGAAAGCAAAATTAAAATGAAACACATTACAAAAACAAACATTCTAAGACCAACACTGTTTTCCAGTAGACCAGCGTGTGAGTTAGAGAAAGAGTAAGAGAAAGAATTGCTCTGGATAAATGCTGGAAAACCATACCAAATTGAGATGAAAACCCATAGTATTTAACTCATTCGAGATGCATGCTTCTATGTTCTCATGACTATTTGCTAGTAAAACCTCATCACTTATAAAGGTAACTACTAATGCTCTCTTATGCTGTGAAAAAATGCTGTGTACGATGTACAGAGGCAACAAAGCTCCAATATTTTGCTTATACAAGGATAAAATATTAAACCGATGTAATTTAATTTTAACTGTTAAAAGACAAATTTCCATGCGAGAACTTTGGTGCTACAGGCATATTCAAATTAGAAGAAAAATTATTGAGAAGTAGTATAAAATATATACAGCATCTATCGGTTGGAGGAGTGAAGATTAACCATAAACCATCTGTACTAGTTAATGAAGTTAATCATGTGATGTTTCAATAAATAAAACCATTAAAACAAATATTAGAATAAAATAAACAAATAAGCCTAAAGAAATATATAATCAATATTCTAACAAATAAGAAATTTACTTACAGTGAAAACAGAATAAATTTTATTAGAATCATGTGAAGTAATTAAATAACACTACTGGGAATACAGAGAAAATAAAAGTTATTCAGAAGCCGAAACATATAGATTGCTAAGATGGAAGTATAGGCCTTCACCTAGATTCGTTCTAAAGTCTCCCCGCCTTAATTTGAGATACATCAAACACCACTTGCTACATCGGTCAACAACAAGTTTATCACAATCTATAAAGCTACCAGCGACGTAAGTACTTGCATAGTTGATATAAGCCGAGGAGTTTTGTTTAATAAAATTACAATATTTGTGACGAGAACGATCATTGTCTGAATTATTATTTATGATAATACAAGCTTAAGAAACAAGGCAGAAATTTTAATCAAATTAATTCAAAATGGAATACTGTAAAGAGTGCCTCTTATAATAGTCTCACAGTGACAATTCTAGGTAGGTTTAGGCCTTATGCGAACTTATTAGCAAATAATAGTCTAACCATGACTCCGTGGTCTCCAAATGATTAGAGGGATGTAGAATATTTCATGAATGAACGTTCAGTTGTGTAATAAATTTTTAAAAATGGCATAGAGGAAATATTTACGGAGATTTAAAGTATAAAAAGGTTACAGTAAAGTACTGGCGAAAATACTTGATATACGTTTTAATTAATAAAATAGTATTAACGGTCTGGCACAGGCATGGTTGTATGATAAGAAGCTTGCTTCTCATTCACGTGGTTTCGGGTTCAGTCCCACTGCATGGCACCTTGGACAAGTGTTTTCTAAAACCCCGAGCCGACCAAAGCCTTGTGAGTGGATATGGTAGACTGAAATAAAATCGCCATATACACACACATGCACACACACAAACACAAACATAATTATGTATTTAGGTGTGTATGTCTTTGTGTTTGTCTCCCACCACTGCCTGATATTCGGTGGTGGTTTCTTTATGTCCCTGTAACTTGACGGTTTGCCCAAAAGAGACCGATAGAATAAGTACCGTGCTGAAGAATGAGAACTGGGGTCGATACGTTCGACTAAACACTTCAAGCCAGTGTCCCAGCATACCAGCAGTTCAATGATTTAAACAAGTAAATAGTAGAAAAATGATGAAACCAGTCATTCAAATGAATAATTCCGGTAAATAAAAAAAAAGAAAAA
>NC_142928.1:71345991-71373491 GCF_046866305.1 Octopus bimaculoides | reverse complement strand
CCACCTTTTTTTGTATTTATTTTTACTCGCATATATATATATATATATATATATATATATATACATATAAGCAATGTTAATTCTCTAAATGAAGTAGTAACAGTAACTGCACGATAAAGTGTAGTATATTGCCACTTAAGTGTGGCTGACCCCTAGGGGTGGATGTTACTGTTGCTTTTATCCCCAGGAGGACATCTCCTCCAGCTGGCTTATCGACACACGACTGTGTCCTGTTTGCCAAGGGAGTTATCCCTCTCACCTCGACCAGCAGCACGAACGTATCCGGATTTCAGGGTTATTTCCCTTCGTCGGCGTTCGACAGCTGATGACCTTGGTGAGAGAGACAAAAACCTGGCAAACCTTATATCTTCTTTTCCAGTGAAATTCTTCACTGATATTGAAAAGGTGAAAACAAGCAATGTTAATTCTCTAAATGAAGTATTAACAGTAACTGCACGATAAAGTGTAGTATATTGCCACTTAAGTGTGGCTGACCCCTAGGGGTGGATGTTACTGTTGCTTTTAGCCCCAGGAGGACATCTCCTCCAGCTGGCTTATCGACACTCGACTGTGTCCTGTTTGCCAAGGGAGTTATCCCTCTCACCTCGACCAGCAGCACGAACGTATCCGGATTTCAGGGTTATTTCCCTTCGTCGGCGTTCGACAGCTGATGACCTTGGTGAGAGAGACAAAAACCTAGCAAACCTTATATCTTCTTTTCCAGTGAAATTCTTCACTATCAGTGAAATTCTTCAATATCAGTGAAGAATTTCACTGGAAAAGAAGATATAAGGTTTGCCAGGTTTTTGTCTCTCTCACCAAGGTCATCAGCTGTCGAACGCCGACGAAGGGAAATAACCCTGAAATCCGGATACGTTCGTGCTGCTGGTCGAGGTGAGAGGGATAACTCCCTTGGCAAACAGGACACAGTCGTGTGTCGATAAGCCAGCTGGAGGAGATGTCCTCCTGGGGCTAAAAGCAACAGTAACATCCACCCCTAGGGGTCAGCCACACTTAAGTGGCAATATACTACACTTTATCGTGCAGTTACTGTTAATACTTCATTTAGAGAATTAACATTGCTTGTTTTCACCTTTTCAATATCAGTGAAGAATTTCACTGGAAAAGAAGATATAAGGTTTGCCAGGTTTTTGTCTCTCTCACCAAGGTCATCAGCTGTCGAACGCTGACGAAGGGAAATAACCCTGAAATCCGGATACGTTCGTGCTGCTGGTCGAGGTGAGAGGGATAACTCCCTTGGCAAACAGGACACAGTCGTGTGTCGATAAGCCAGCTGGAGGAGATGTCCTCCTGGGGCTAAAAGCAACAGTAACATCCACCCCTAGGGGTCAGCCACACTTAAGTGGCAATATACTACACTTTATCGTGCAGTTACTGTTAATACTTCATTTAGAGAATTAACATTGCTTGTTTTCACCTTTTCAATATCAGTGAAGAATTTCACTGGAAAAGAAGATATAAGGTTTGCCAGGTTTTTGTCTCTCTCACCAAGGTCATCAGCTGTCGAACGCCGACGAAGGGAAATAACCCTGAAATCCGGATACGTTCGTGCTGCTGGTCGAGGTGAGAGGGATAACTCCCTTGGCAAACAGGACACAGTCGTGTGTCGATAAGCCAGCTGGAGGAGATGTCCTCCTGGGGCTAAAAGCAACAGTAACATCCACCCCTAGGGGTCAGCCACACTTAAGTGGCAATATACTACACTTTATCGTGCAGTTACTGTTAATACTTCATTTAGAGAATTAACATTGCTTGTTTTCACCTTTTCAATATCAGTGAAGAATTTCACTGGAAAAGAAGATATAAGCTTTGCCAGGTTTTTGTCTCTCTCACCAAGGTCATCAGCTGTCGAACGCCGACGAAGGGAAATAACCCTGAAATCCGGATACGTTCGTGCTGCTGGTCGAGGTGAGAGGGATAACTCCCTTGGCAAACAGGACACAGTCGTGTGTCGATAAGCCAGCTGGAGGAGATGTCCTCCTGGGGCTAAAAGCAACAGTAACATCCACCCCTAGGGGTCAGCCACACTTAAGTGGCAATATACTACACTTTATATATATATATATATATATATATATATATATATATATATATATATATATATATATATGTATCTTCCTTTTTCCTCCCCTTCACCGTTTTCTATCCGTCTCTCTCTCTCTCTCTCTCTCCCTCTTTCTCCCTTACTCTCTCCCGTTGCTCATACGTAACTATCGTCCATCTTTCTTTTCCTCACGTGATTATTTTCTTTTCCTGACGTGATCATCTTTCTTTTCCTTCAGGTTTGTCGTAATGACTGCATGTATCCTATCTCTCTCTCTCTTCTATCTTTTCTCTTGTCAAAGAAAATGTTTCTCCAGCGTCAGCTATTTAACCTTCGTCTGGTCTAATGACCCTCCATGTTTGTTTTCGTTAGGTTTCCTTGTATGTCTCAACTGTTCTGTTTTTGTTACCAGCTTTGACCCTCCATAAATCCCAAATTTTACTCTGGCCTTTGTTGGAGCAACTGCTTTTAAAAACTCATGTTGTCGGTCAATACTCAAAACGAGGTATAGATGGACAGCCGACAACTGATGAAGTGTCGTTCTTTATGTTACTTGTCCCGTTTTCCATTTGTTTCTCTCGTTGTTTGTGTATTGAACTCATTTGTTCTCGTATTTCATGTTGTTTACTTTTGTGACATCCTGTACCTATATAGCTCCTTACCACATAGCTACGCTTGTCATATTTAATGGATTTTAAAGAATAAATATTTCAGATCATATTGAATTAATTTTAAATAAATTGCAATTTAGTCCATTTTTAAATAAGTACAATTCATAAATATCTCTGTATTTTCTCCTCCACCTATCTAATAGTTGATTAGATAATGATTTGTTTCATCATTAATGCTTAAAGAGTAAATAAACAAAAAAATGTCAAACCTATAAAATACTTAACACCCCAAATACATGCAGCAGGCGTCCTGAGTATTTCTAGCAATTATTGAACAACTATGATTTTTCCACCCGCAGCGCTAATAAAATTCTCATGAGGCTGTCCTAACAATCTTTTTCTCAATGTTTCTATCATGAGCAGGATCTTAAGAAATAACAAAAACAGAAAATCTAAATACAGTTTACACACACACACACACACACACACACACACACACACACACACACACACACATACCTACACACACAAACACACACATACCTACACACACACACAAGTATACACACACACACGCACATACACATTCATGTAGGTATACCTCTAAGTATGCTCTGTAAGCAGTGTGCATATTTTTATGTGTATATATGCAATTTCTTCTAATATATATATATATATATATATATATATATATATATATATATATATACAGAGAGAGAGAGAGAGAGAGAGAGAGAGAGAGAGAGAGAGAGAGAGAGAGAGAGAGAGAGAGAGAGAGAGAGAGAGAGAGAGAGAGAGAGAGAGAGAGAGATACTCGCACGTATATATGAATTTTCGTTCAAATGTGATAAATCACTGACAAATAAAGTATTGTGCATATACTCAGATCTGTCTCATTTCTTCTCCCGTACGTATTTATGTATGGCTATAGGTATACGTAAATATGTACGTGTGTGTCTGTGTATGATTGCGTGTACGTTTGTGTGTGCATGCCTTTTGTGAGCGTGCCTCTATATCATAAATCTGTAGTTTAGATATTAAAACTTTATTCGATAATGACAGTTCCATAGTAGATTCTGCTTTATGAGTCCTTGTCAGCGTGTGAGAAGTATTTCTGCGCAATGTATATTGTTCAGTGATCGTCAAGTGACATTGGTAGAACATTTACAGTCTGCTTTTACTAATATGAAAAAAAAATGTATATGATAAAGTTCTTGTTCGAAATAGTTTCTCATATACAGAAGTATACCTCAAAATTACATTGATTGGCGTCTCAACAATGACTCACCATAATACATACATACATAATATGAATATATATATATATATATATATATATATATATATATATATATATGTATATATATATATATATATATATATATATATATATATATATATATATATATATATACGCATATATATACTTACATATAAAGATTATATATCTATATGGGTATGCAGGTATAATATATGTTTTAAGCATTATATATACATTATATACACATCCATAAATATGTAAATTACACGCGCACACACTAAAAAAAGATAACACACTTATAAATCAAATATCTATATGTCTATGTAAAAATATATTATATGATATATATACATATATATATACATCATATACGAATTATATATATATTATATGAGTGTGTGCCTGTGTGTGTTCAGTGTGTGTGTATGTGTTCAGTGCCAGTGTGTGCATGTGTGTGTGTGTGTATAGACAGCTACACCGTCTATACTCGCAGTACTTGAACATATCATCACTGTTATATCCTTAGAGACATTCTGTGTTTTGGGTCTTACGATATATATCCTATACAGGAGACCCTACATTTTAATCGAGAGACATTCTTCTGAACTGGCTTTCCAGCCCGTTCAATCTAGATGGTTTTGCAGCACCTTCTAACGTTGTTCGCGATGGATCACTCTCCCTCTTCCCCGTGTTGCATACTCCGAATATGACCTTTGGCATTTTAGCTGCCAACTCCATTGGCCAACATCTCGTACTGCACTCATTCTTGCGGCTGTCTCCATTTACTCATATACATAGATATATTCCTCCTGCACGCATTCTCCATCCTTTACTCATACAGGATTAGTTACCTTGTTGTGGAAACCTAGTTAATATCTGGCCTCAATAATTTTTGTTGTTACTATATTATGTATGTGTATTTGTATACCTATAAATGTTTACATGTGCGTGTGTATCTATTTATAGGATTCCCCCACGCTAGAAAGAACAGTTAAGTTAGGGATAAAATTTACCATCTAGCTCCTGAACCAATGGTTTCTGACTTATTTTAGCAAATAAAATAATTTGCTAGGTGAAGTCTTCATTAGCAGATTAAATATATATGCACATAGCAATCCAGTATATGCCCTATGCTTATACATTCTAATTTTTTAAATCTACCGCGGAACTGCAACTCCTCGTCGGCAGTAAATAAATGCCGGTGTTTAAAATTCGAAAATTATCCAGAAAAAATTTCAATAATTAAAAATATCGAAGGGTAATAGAATATTAGAAATTTCTTCTACCAGTGACCTAGCGTATAAAAATTTAGTCCATAGACTACATATTATTCATATAAATACAGTTTACATTTAAACACATAAGAAGTATCCGTCATAGGATTCCCTCATGCTAGAAAGAAGAGCTAAGCTCCCAACCACTATTAGGGATAAAATTTCGAAAGTAATGAAAAATAACATTTACCATCTAGCTCCTGAACCAATGGTTTCTGACTTATTTTAGCAAATAAAATAATTTGCTAGGTGAAGTCTTCATCAGAAGGTACACCACAGATTAAACATATATACATGAGGCAATCCGGTATATGCCCATTCTAATTTTTCAAATCTACCGCGAAAGCGCAGCTCCTCGTCGGCAACAATTAAATGCCGGGGTTTAAAATTCGAAAATTATCCAGAAAAGTTTTACACGCTAGACCATTGGTAGTAGCAATTTCTAATATTCTATTACCCTTCGATATTATCAATTATTGAAATTTTTTTTTCTGGATAATTTTCGAATTTTAAACGCCGGCATTTATTTATTGCCGACGAGAAGCTGCGCTTGCGTGGTAGATTTGAAAAAGTAGAATGTATAAGCATAGGACATATACTGGATTGCCTCATGTATATATGTTTAATCTGTGGTTTACCTGGTGATGAAGATTTCACCTAGCAAATTATTTTATTTGCTAAAACAAGCCAGAAACCATTGGTTCAAGAGCTAGATGGTAAATGTTTTTATTTTTCATTCCTTTCGAAATTTTATCCCTAATAGTGGTTTGGAACTTAGCTGTTCTTTCTAGCTTGAGGGAATCCTATGATGGATACCTCTTATGTGTTTAAATGTACACTGTATATATATATATATATATATATATATATATAAATATATATATATATATATATATATATATATATATATATATACAGTGTACATTTAAACACATAAGAGGTATTCCTTTCCTGAGCGTCCAATAATACTATCCATATCACGTCCTCACTTTGTTGTTTTTTTGTTTTTTTGTTATTGTGTTTTTGAACTATATATATATATATATATATATATATATATATATATATATATATATATATAATGAATCCAAACAAAGAAGAACAAGCTACAAAATATACAAAGATAGGTGCAAATGAGCGTGTATATGCGTGAATGAGTGTAAAACAGAAGAGTTTGTATGCGTGTATATGCGTTGATGTACGTAAATGTGTATATACATGTATGGATACGTATGTGTGTATACATCTTCACAGGTATAAAATCTTTATTTTTCCTACTACTCACCATTAACCTGTCCATTTAAGCAACTTGACTTTTATTCTTCATTCTTCATTCCACCTCACTTTTAGTACCCTTACCTTCTCTCTACACTTTTTATGCCCATCCCTTAAGCTGTGTTACAACACCTCTGCTAAAATACCTCACACCCTTTTTTAATCTTTACCCTCCCATCTCTTCCCCTCTCTCTCTCTCACACCTCTTCCTTCCTTCCATCATTTTTTTCTTGACCAGTAGCTTAGATAATGTAACTGCAAACACAGTATCTTTACATATCTCACGTCTGTTTTCATTCCTCCACTTCATTCTGTATTTCATATTTTCTCTATAATAACTATTGCTTAAACATTTTCTCACGCCGTCTCTGATGAAGGGATATATAAAATATGCCGGAAACAGCTGTAAGGCCTTCTCTTTATAAATGTTCTGAAAACTATTCATACCCCTGGATTTTTATCTCATTCTGTTAATTTATATATATATATATATATATATATATATATATATATATATATATATATATATACATACACTTGTGTGTGTGCGTAAGTTACATAATGAAGGTAGAAATCAATATTAATGAATTAATATTAATTTAAACCAGTGGCCTAGCATACTTAGAAAATCCGAAGATAAAGAAATAATATTACATACACATATAAGAGGAATAACCACCAAAATGGATTCCTAATATGCTAGTAGAAGACGCTAAATCATCTTACCACGAAGAAAGTGTTCTCAAGAAATTTCAGCAAACGCCAGAATGTAAAACGAGCAAGACAAATAAAAAAAAATACAAAATTTAGAAATAAACTACTAGGTTCTCAAGAAAGTTCTTGCGGAATTTTTAATTTTGGTTTTAGATGATGCATTTTCAAATTAATAATCGTTAAATTACTTTGACTTTATATATCATCTTAAGCCCGATTTTCGCTCTATCTAATCGTGTTACACTTTTTCTTTTTGAGTAATTAGGCCATTTTTTGCGGAACGTTGAATACAACATGGACAAAAAGCAAATTCGCACAATTTTCTTATTCCAGTTCAAGCTTGGCCGAAAAGTTGCTGAAACGGCACGCGATATCAATGATGCGTTTGGCTCAGGAACCACTATTGAACGTACAGCACAATCATGGTTCAAGAAATTTTGTAGTGGTGACGAGAGTCTTGAAGATGATAAGCGTAGTGGTCGGCCATCGGATGTTCACAACGATTTACTAAGAGCCTTAGTCGAAGCCAATCCATGCACAACTGTTCAAGAGCTTGCTTCTGAATTAGACGTAACGTATACGACAATTTCTAACCACTTGAAAGAGATTGGTAAAACAAAAATACTTGAGAAATGGGTGCGTCACGAATTGAACAACAACAAAAAAAAAAACGCCGTTTTGAAGTGTCGTCTTTCCTTCTTTTACGGAACAAGAACGATCCGTTTCTCGGCTTGCGATGAAAAGTGGATTCTTTACGACAACCGGCGACGTTCAGCTCAGTTGTTGGACGCCGACAAAGCTCTACTGCACTTCCGGAAGCCGAAGTTGCACCAAAAGAAAGGTCATGGTGACTGTTTGGTGGTCTGCAGCTGGTCTCGTCAGCAAATGGATGAAATGCATAAGAAACTCCGACAACAACAGCCAGCGTTGGACAATAGAAAAGGACCAAACGACAACGCTCGTCCGCACGTCGCACAACTGACTCTGCAGTAGTTGAACGAATTGGGCTACGAAACTCTGTCTCATTCGCCATGCTCACCAGACCTCTCGCCTACCGACTACCATTTCTTCAAGCATCTCGACAACTTCACGTATGAGAAATAATTCAAAAACCAAGACGATGCCAAACACGCCTTCAGCGACTTCATCGCCAGGAGAACACAGGATTTTTACGCTACTGGCATAAATAAACGTGTTTCGAGTTGGCAAAAGTGTGTTTATTCTGATGGTGTTTATTTCGATTAATAAAGTTTTGCATCTGAATTTAAAGGTTAAAAACCGCAAGAACATTCTTGACAACCTAATACATACCTAGATTTCGCTGTTAACATTTACGGTTGTAAATGTCTGCAGTTCTTCAGTGCAGTGGTCGCATGCAAAACATAATTTACAGAACTAGACACCAGACGTCCTCTTGAAAGAGAACGTGTATAAAGTTCTGCTAATTATATTTGAGGGTATATTTCAAATGTCTTCATCTTGGCGCCCTGAAGCCGGAAAGAACTCTGCAGTTAATAAATTTCCGCCCGAATTTACCGTTTAGAAAACATGGTTATTTAAATGTTAAATAATGTGGGTAGAAATGAAATTAATTTTAATTAATATGAATTTAAACCAGTGGCCTAGCATACTTAAAAGATCCGAAGATTAAGGAACTATATTACATGCATAGGAATAACCACCAAGGTGGATTCCTAATATGCTAGAAGAAGACGCTAATCTTGGTGGTTATTCCTCTTACATATGTATATATATATATATATATACATACACACACACACACATATATATATACATATATACATATATACATATATACATATATATATATATATATATATATATATATATATATATATATATACCCATATATATATGCGTGTGTATACATACATATACTCCATCCAGTTTTCAGCTCATCCTCCCTAATTCCCTTTTTCTCCCTTTCACCATTTTCTATCTGTCTTTCTCTCCCCTCTTTTTCTTTTTCTCTCTCTCGTTGCTCACACGTGACCATTGTTCGTCTTTCTTTTCTTCACGTGACCATCTTCCTATCCTGCATGGACATTCTAAAGACTGGATGTCTCCTATCTCTTTCTTCTATCTTATCCCTTTTCAAAGAAAATATTTCTCTCAGCGTTCAATATTTTCCCCTCGTTCAATATTTTCCCCTCGTTCAGGTCTAACGATACTCCATGTTTGTTTTCGCTTGGTTTCCCTGTATGCCTTCACTGTCCTGTTTTGTTCCTAACTTTGAGCCTCCGTAAATCCCAGATTTTATTTTGCTATTTATGGAAGCAACTGTCTTCGAAGACTCATATTGTCGTTTAACGATTGAAATGGGAAGAAGACAGACAGCCGACAACTGATGAAGGGCCGGTCCATGTATTCTTTGTATTACTTGTCTTGTTTTCCAATTTCTCTCTCGTTCTTTGCATATTTAACTCATTTGTTTTCGTATTCCATGTTGTTTACAGTCTGTGACGTGCTGTACCCATATATGCCATATATATATATATATATATATATATATATATATATATATATATATATATATATATATATATATATATATATACATATATATATATATATATATATATATGTATATATATATATATATATATATGTATATATATATATATATATATATATATATATGTATATATATATATATATATATATATATATATATATATATATATATGTATATATATATATATATATATATATATATATATGTATATATATATATATATATATATATATATATATATATATATATATATATATATATATATATATATATAGATAGATAGATAGATACACACACACACATACACGTGTGTGTGTGTAGTGGGAACAGGTTTGTTGCGAACTAAATAATTATTTGTCCAAAAAGTGAAATGATAGGAAGCATTCAGGTAAAATCTAAATCACATTTAGTGAATCTATTTTCATAGTTCTTAATCAAATATAATGTTAAAGAAAAAAAAAAAAAAAAGGAGAAAATAAGAAAGAAAAATAATATCGCAGGAGGATTTCTCAGACAATTAGATTAATACTTTTGTCCAGTAGTGAAATATTACACTACTTAAAAATTTTCGCGCAGAACACTCGAATCGGTATATAAAAGGTAAAAAGAGAAAAGCAAAATAAAAGTCCAAACTAAAAATGGTAGTGCTACAATGGGAAAAATCTGCCTTCTAATTAGTCACTTGTATCTTATGATTGATCCATAATGGCGTGATGTGTTCGAACTGTTGTTAAGTCCTTTACAAATAGTAATACCTAATTAAAGATTTTCGTTATTAAATTACTGATTATATTTTGGTCTATCACACACATATTACTGAAAGAAAGTATTTAACGGAAGTTGATACATACGCACATATATGTGTCTGTGTATGTATGTGTACTTATATACGCACATCAATATAATATATGTCCACATATTACAATGCATATTTAATATATATTTATTTCGTTGTACGGCTGTATGTTTTGCGATCAAATCCGCCGATGTCGACTTTGCCTATCATCTTTGCGGAATCGATAAAATAAGTACCATTTAAACACTGAAGTCGATGTAAGGGACTCTCCCGAAATTACTGGACTCGTGCCAAAATTTGAAACCAATGTATATGTATTTCTGCATACATGCCTATACACACACACACGCACATACACACACACATTCATATATATATATATATATATATATATATATATATATATATATATATATATATATATATATATATGTGTGTGGTATTTATTTCTCTACACATATACATATATGCATACATATATGTATACACACACAACACACACTAGCAATGCAACCCGGTGTTGCCCGGGTGTTATGACCTACAACCACATTGTATCGTTTGTTCCTTTCTTATAGGAAGAATTGGCACACGAGGCGTATGAAACAAACAAATCTATTTATAAACAAGTTTTTCTGTTATTTTCTGATGAACAACGCTGCAGTTTCCGTCTACCAAATTCAGTCACAAGTCTGTGGTTGGTCTAGGGGTGCAGAACGTGGTTGTGTGTATTTAGATTTGTTGTTAAATCGAGTATTGTGTCCCACTATGTCTCGAAGTTAGCAATTCATCAAGCAGAATCTATATAATAAATACCACATTGAAACATGTACTGAAGTCAGTATGATCAATTAAATTTTTGAAGGTGATACTCCATTATGGTGACAGTCGAAATACTAAACCCAGTAAAATAATGGTTCCAAATTTAAGGTAATGGATTACTAACCAGAAGATAATGAGTTCAGTACTTCGTATTGAACTTCCACTCTAAACAATAACACTGTATGTACATCTCAGTGTACTTGACTTCCAACAGTTAACAATTGTAATTTGAATAGTAAACAATAGGAAAGATGTCCAGATTTCTTAAAAAATTATTGTGCAAAATATTCAGAGAAAAAATATCTTTTTTCACCACAACAAAACACACACACACACACACACACACACACACACACACACACACACAGAGGCGTATCTGTGGTAGCTTGAGTTACTAGAAATAGCAGCCAAATCTCACTTGAAGAACCGTTTCATCAAAGGAAAGATACAGATTTAGAGTATTTCAGGAAGAAAGAAAACTCTACGATGGGTCTGCTACATCGGAAGCAACTCTGGGTTAAACAAAACACAGACAAACATACTTCACATTGAAAGATTATCTCCTAAATAATACTAATAAAGTTGACGGTGTGGAGGCGCAATGGCCCAGTGGTTAAGGCAGCGGACTCGTGGTCATAGGGTCGCGGTTTCGATTCCCAGACCGGGCGTTGTAGGTGTTTATTGAGCGAAAACCCCTAAAGCTCCACGAGGCTCCGGTAGGGGATGGTGGCGAACCCTGATGTACTCTTCCACCACAACTTTCTCTCACTCTTACTTCCTGTTTCTGTTGTGCCTGTAATTGAAAGGGTCAGCCTTGTCACACTGTGTCACGCTGAATATCCCCGAGAACTACGTTAAGGGTACACGTGTCTGTGGAGTGCTCAGCCACTTGCACGTTAATTTCACGAGCAGGCTGTTCTGTTCATCGGATCAACTGCAACCCTCGACGTCGTCAGCGACGGAGTGCCAACAACAAAAGTTGACGGTATATCTTCAAAGGTACATTCTGAGATAAAATTCATGTTCAGGCAGAGTTGCCTCCCTTAGTTAAAGATCTCAAAACTGTGCGAAAATAACATCATTTACGAGTGTAACTTTGAAGTAAAAAAAAAAACAGTTGTTTTATAAAAAAACATGCTTTATTTGGTAGTCGAAAGACTGGTGAATATTTTGATACCTCATACGTCAAAATCGGCAACTCAGTTTTCGAATACATAAGGAACGCACGCTCACACACACACTGTTGTATTATGATATATATATATATATATATATATATATATATATATATATATATATATATATATATATATATATATATATATTAGATTCAAAATGAATATGGTACTTAAGTTTAGACACCAGAATTTAGTACGGTATTATCCAAACAATTCCCAAAAATAAGGTGATCAAAAATCAAAATAAGCAACAAGGATACTCAAGGTTACTGCAGTACGATCGTTTGATGCGACTCCGTATAGTTAAGCATTGCGAGCATTACATTAAATGCAAAATGCAGAGCAATCTTCAGCTGCACAAAGATACAGAAAATTTACTGTAATTTACTTTCAGTAGGACATATTACTGTTGTAACTACATTTAAACAATCCAAGTGGGATCATTGCTCTGCATTTTGCATTTAATGTAATGCTCGCATTGCTTAAATAAATGGAGTCGCATTAAACGATCGTACTGCAGTAACCTTGAGTGTTTTTGTTGCTTATTTTGATTTATATATATATATATTGCTATTTCTGAATTCTCAGTATGTTGGAGAAGCAGGTTACTGTCAATCCCTATATATTTATGATTATATATATATATATATATATATATATATATATATATATATATATATATATATATATATATATATATAATCATGAATATATAGGGATTGACAGTAACCTGCTTCTCCAACATACTGAGAATTCAGAAATAGCAGTCAAAGAACTACTGATTTCAAAACTACAAATTATTACTCCAGATTGATAGCGATATTTTTGATACACACAGAACAAAAAACAGTAGAGAAGAGTAAAAAAAAACACCTGCCTTTAGTTAATTTAGTACGATCGTTTCACAGTTAAGAGTAAAGAATACTCTATTTTGATCTTCAGCTAAATATTCCAATAAATTTGTATGTTCCGAAATTTTTATAGTTCATCATAGCAGTGTTAGACTAATATCTAAATGTCTTCAATTTTTCTAATTCACAGTGAGATGCTTGTAAAGTACATATTGTTCAATTAAAGACGAGTTGTCTAAGCCTATTTAAGATGTCCAGCATGACAATATCTTAACTCTTGATTGCTTAATGCTTTCACTGAATATTCTATCCTATGAATTGCGTATGAAGTTTGAACACTTATTTTCTGTGGAGCGATCAAAAAATTATTGAAGCAGTCAGTCAGAAGACCTCCTACCCTCTTTTCCCGTGCATTAAAAGTAGAAGTTGAATGCGTTCATATGCTTTTAGTTCTTTTTGCTAGAGATGTGGTATTTACAAATTTAGTACAGTATTTCAGAATCATTATGCGTTGTGCAGTGAACAGGTCGCAGCTTAAAAGCGACGAAAATATTTTGACACAAATTAAATTAAAATATTGAAGTGAATCTAACGGTTTTTGCGTGTTTTTAAATCGCTTATAAACACCTTGCACGCTGCAATTGTTTTATATATACATACATATGTGCGCACGCCTGTATTTGTGTGTGTACGTATGTGTTTGTTTGCTTGTTTGTCTCTGTGTTCGTGTATCATTGTTTCAGCTCGTCTCTCACCGTTTGAGAACCGGTATTGATTTGTTTCTACTCCTATAACCAACAGGTTTATCAGAGTGAATTAGATAAGCACTGGATTTAATCAATATCATTGACAGAACCATTGAAAGTAATGTTCCAACATAATCTCTGTGCAATGGTTGAAGTCCGTAAAGGAGTAAAGACTATGTACATATTATATCATTCATATATCCTAAATATCACACGGAAATAAGCAGACACGCCTGCACATAGACTGAAATACGTATATTCATAAAAATATGCTTAAACTTATATGACTGTTGCTAAAACTTTGTGTAAACAAGAGCTTAAAATTAAATTGAGTATTAAGGGAATAATTCATTCACAAATAAGAAACTGTTCAATGAATCAATTAAATCAGGAATCAATTTAATATCGCAAATTTAATATAAACTCAAATTCACAGTATTAATTTCTCGAATGAACATATATCTTTATTTTCAAGGAACAAATAATTTGATGAAAATACTTCAGTAGGAAATGTGTTTGCTCCGAGATATAAAATTAATTTTATATATAACATAGATCTTTTATTATTTTAATATACAAAGAAACAGATTAGAAAAAAAGGAAAGCCAAAAAAGATTTTATATGAGAATAGGGCAAATTCATTCGTATGTGACGTACTACAAGTGCTCGTACATTACAAATAAACGTATCCCCCCTCAGTGGGTAGGGTTATTTGCAAGATAATAAACCGTTCATATATCGCCGATAGCATGTTTTATATATTTTAGTCATACCTCACTTGTATGCAAATACTAAAAACGTTCACCTTAGATTTTTATTTATTTTCAGAGTAACTAGAGATAATGCTATGCAGAGAAATATATGAGAAAGAACTCTGATTATATAGAGGTAGATTTACTGCAGCTCGTTAAAAAATAGCCGAAAGCTTTATACTTTTATCTTTTGCTGTTTATTAGCTAATACATTCAACGATAGGAGGTGCGTGAGCTAGTATATTCATTAGATCACTAGAGTTTCATACACCATTTAATTTGGAGTGTAATTATTATATGTTGAAAATTTTCAATCGAATTTGCTTTTAAAATGAGCAAATAAGAATATAAATTATTGGTTTGAAAATTTGGCACAAGGCCAGCAACTTCTGGGGAGGGGGTAAGTCGATTACATCGACGCCAGAACTTAACTAGTGCTTATTTTATTGACCTCGAAAGGGATGAAAGGCAAAAATCGACTGCTGCGGAATATGAACTCAGAACGTAAAGACAGACGACATGCCGCTAAGCATTTCGTCGAGAATGCTAATGATTCTTCCAGCATGCCACCTTAACAATAATATAAATATTAACCAGATAATCATTTCTACTATAGGCACAAGGTCTGGAATTTGTGGGGACGTGTACAATCGATCACATTGATCCCAGTACTAGACTGGTACTTATTTTATCGACCTCCAAGAATGAAAGGCAAAGTCGACCTCGGCGGAATTTGAACTCAAAACGTAAAGACGGTCGAAATGCCGCTAAGCGTTTTTCCCGGCGTGCTAACGATTCTCAGGCTCGCCGCCTTAATAATATGAATATCAACGAGACAATGAACACTTTTCAATCGATTTTGTTATGTATTTTAGCGAAATGCAATATATATCATTATTGAATTAAGTAATGTACCCTGGATTAATATATATATTAACTTCTCCCAAAGAGGTGTTTACGAAGTGAAATTAGGCGAATTGCAATAGTTCTATAAATCTAAAATGAATAAAATTTCTCCCTAACTCGGGTATGTTCTAGGGTCCATATTTGAATAAAATATAAATAACATGTTCTTTTATATTCAGCTTCACCTGCAGTCTTTTAAAGCTTTCACTTCCTGTCCTGACTTCCCACGTTCAATTAATTAAGAAAGCTATCGTTTGTGCCCCTGCATTCTTTCGCTGGTCCAATGTTTTTACAAGCAGCGCTTTCTATAAACAAAAAAGATTTTTAAAATGCCATTGAGGCAAAGAGTCGATTTATTAATTTTATCATTATTAAACATGTGTATTAGTTAATTCTTATTATTTCTTACGAAGATAAGATAGAAAATATTACTGGACTAAAAATGAATCTTATTAAAAACACGAAATGTGAAATGTACTATTTAATGAGCTTAAATTGACATATATGTGCTTTAAAACGATGAATAAGAATAATCTTATTCTCAGCGTAGCTTAGCATTTCTGTTAAATTTCAATAAAAAATGATCTTTTTCATTTATAGAAAGCGCTGCTTGGAAAAACAGTGGACCAGCAAAAGAATGCAGGGGCACAAACGATAGTTTTCTTAATTAATTGAACCTTGTGAAGTCAGGACAGGAAGTAGAAGCTTTAAAAGATTGCATTAAAACTTCTGGTTTTCAATTGAACTGAAAAAGGCTGATAATTTGGCACCCTAAAATCCGCTCTTTAACTATAGTATATGAAATATATATATCCCTTTAAAAGGTTGGGAAATTAGACATTTTTTCAATTTAAGCAACTCTACTCTCACAAAACTCCCCACCATACCCCGAAACTGGTCAAAATTTGGAGCTAGTGCAAAGATACTTCACTTCTTGCCACTTAAGTTTATTTAAAAAACAATATAAGAAAAGTTATTAGCGATGACTCACCGATTTGACCACATTTTTCTTCATAAGCTGTATCTACTACATTAATGTGGACGTAGTGTTCAGTATTAAATTTTCCATATATAGGACTTTTAATTTTGTTACACAACGACAGAAATTTGTGAATTTTAAGATGATATCTGGTGTTATTCTTTCCGATTTGACTACTTCTGCGTCATAAGTCTTCTTGTACTGCATCAATTTTAAACTGGTTTCTAGTAATTGATGTGTTTCATTGAGAGTTTTAGATAAAGAATAATTATAAATAATTATACTAAATGTTATTTTTTAAATAACGGATATTGTGGTTTAAAAACGGACTTGGGCATTACTCATTCAAATTCATGAATTCTATAAACGAGGTTTATAGAATTGGATTTCCCTCAGTAAGATTCCTTATTTAAACGTAAATAAATTTAAAGTAATTTGGCAATAAGGACGCTATACTATTCTATATTTAAGAGATGATGAATTATGTACATTATTTACATTATTTACAATTGACGGATATTTGTCCCCATCTTGTTTGTTATTAACACAACGTTTCGGCTGATATACCCTCCAACCTTCATCAGGTGTCTTGGGGAAATTTCGAACCTGGCTTCTCATTCCTAAGGTCTATTATTTTAATAGACAGAGAACACCACTGGAAAATACGAAAACTGAAAGAAGCAGCACATATGCTAGGACAAAACAATCTCCTAAGCAAACCGAGTGCAGATATGAATAACATATGAGAACGGTATTAAGGAAGGATAGGAGAATATTAGATTTATAAGCCCTAAAATTCACTCCATAATTGCCCACGGGCATATGGCGTAGTGGTTAAGAGCTCAGGCTACTAACTCCAAGATTCCGATTCCGAGTTCGATTCCAGGCAGTGACCTTAATAATAATAATAATAGTAATAATAATAGTAATGATAATAACATCGAAAAATACCTTCGGAATGAGAACCCATGTTAGAAATTTCCCCAAGACACCTGATGAAGGCTGGAGAGTATATCAACCGAAACGTTGTGTTAACAACAAACAAGATAAGGACAAATACCCTTCAATTATTAATGTGAATAATGTAAATAAAGTTGCATGTATGTAGTCCTTTTGTATTCTGAACATATTTATTCAAAATATTTTCTATCTCAAAATTTAGCAGATTCTTGTGCCTTTTTAAGAACTGAATTTGTTTAAGGAAATAAAAATTATCGAGAAGTAAATGTCAAATTAAAGAAACCTATTTCTCACGGCAGTTCGTGAATGACCCCCCCCCCCACACACACACAGAGTCACTACATGTACATTGTAAACTTGTGCTTATCTATCATTTCCGTTTAAGTCTATGAGTGCGAACGGTATGGTACATCTCTAATGGGAGTATAACATATATACCTGGAGTATGTTGGTGTCGCTTAATAATCACCAATTATTATGTTCTTTCTGACTTTTAAGGTTACAGAGTTATTGCGTCAATGTTTTCGTTTAATACCTATTTCAGAAGGATTATATTTAGAAGGAATTCTTAGTGACCCTGCAAATTTTAGGTTCCTGTACGATACGTATACAGTATTAGTTCTTTAATTACAGTAATCCGTAGATATTGTAAGCACACAACAATCTTTGTTTACATATTGTATAGTGCATCAATTTTTACACTAACTTATGACATTGTGCATGGTATCTACAGGTAATTCAATGATCCTACGAGAGGTAATCAGTGTCTGTGAAAAAATATTTCACAGATGACAGTATACAAAGTATAACAGTATATAAATTCTATTTTTAGACGTACTTAATGGAAAGTAAAGATTCAGATGAATGCTATCGGAAAATAAAATGAAATAAAAGAATTTACTTTGAGAAAGCTTTCGTTTGAATGAAAGTCGCTCAAATACACGAATAGACAAGATCTGTTACCTAAGTGCTTCAGTCTTGTTAATACGATTAATAATGGCGAAAGTTCATTAACTTTACCTAATTAGTTTTTAATCTCAGCTTCGGTACAAATGATTGATTTTTTTTTATTTGGTGCAATGATTTTATTCAAGAATTTTATATAATTTTATTTAGATATCAATAGATGTATTTTGTTTCTTTTGAGCAATGCGAAACATGAAAAACATCATTCATGGCATGGTAACTTTTGAAAAATATGAGTGTATATGGTTTCTGTGTATTTTTTAAATAATGATATCATAAGTTAGCGCTTGAACACAACCTTTTGAAGAGAGATATAGACGATCAAACAACAGAACATAACTAATACTTATGTTATCAACTTTGGAAGGATCAAAAGAAAAAAAATGTACGCCATTTGCACTGATATACAAACGAGAGATACGAAACGACTAATATCTTAGTGCACTTTGCGTCCTACTCTTGCTACTTTTTAATCACCAAACGTGAGTATTTGTGGTAGAATACAAAGAAATGTAATGTGTAGTAAAAGTGAATGAAATCCAACTCAACACTGTTTTTATATTTCAATATCGAATTTGTAACTGCTTCAATCCTGCAATTGAAGTTTCTAATGGCACTGGCATTTTTGTATTTGTTTCTTTAATCTTTTTTTTATTGTCATCGTAACCATATTCTTTCGCTAAAAATCGCCAAATGTAAATAAAAAAACTCAATAGTTTTACTTAAGAATGTTAAAGGAGATCTCGTTCCTGTTATGCAATGGTTAGAGATAAGTAGTAGTCTTCAGAAAGAAAAGCAAAGGGCTTCAGCAGACTTGAACACGCGCCATATGAACAAATAATTGCTAATTTTGCTATTTTGTCGGCCATTTCAGTTTTGTATATCTACGTACATCATATATATATATATATATATATATATATATATATATATATATATATATATATATATAATTATATAAATAATTATACAAACATACATATCCATGTATATGTAAACGCACACGCACACACACACACATGTATATAAGTACTATACTTTAGATTTCCTGGTTAAAATTTTTCTAAAGTTTTCCAAACACATTAACTATGTTTGCACTTGAATTAAAGGCAACAAAAGGATTCTAGTAGAATGGACTAAATTGTATAAAAGCATTTTTGTTCGTGATTCAAATTACCAAAATGAATTAAAATACAAACAAATGAAAAACAAGCAAATAACATAATGCTTATTGTTAATAGAAATATTTGTTACGTGTTTGTCCTTGTTTATACAATTTCGCGCGAAATTCTGAAGCAAACAAATAAGCTGAAGACAATAAAAACAATCTCAGACATCAGGTCCTTTGTCCACTCTACATAATATTGTTTAATCTGACATATGTATATTATATACAAAAACAATCGGACACATACATATACAAATTCATGCACATAGCTATACAATCTCATACATATACACACACAGCCAGCTTCTACCACACTCTTTCTTTATCTGTGTTTTCTGCCCCCCCCTCTCCGTAACATATAAGTATACACATTGTCGCTCAGCTATAAATATAACTGTATGAAATGCACTATGTTCGTTAAAAACGTGAATCTAAGAATCTATTACTTTGACAAGATTGTATTTTTATTGTATGTGATCGGTTCACATCTAGACATGCGAGAATGAGAATCACACAAGCAGTTACATATTAATACATACGCATTCACTCACACACTCACTCGTGCACTCACACACTCACACATCCGTACACACTTTCACACATATAGATACGCACGCTTAGACACGCACACACATAGTTGTACAAAGCTATAAAAACAATTTAGATGTCTCTGAACGTTTCATGAGTAGGGGATGGGGTACTTAAAACGCAGATGATTTTGACACGATATGTTTTTGCGCTTATTTATCAGCCCCACACACACGTGCGCACACCATATATATATATATATATATATATATATATATATATATATATATATATATATATATATAGGCAAATCGAACATTAAAAATAACAAATAACAAAACAACGAAAGGATGTACACATGGAATGTATTTTCTTTATGCTTAGTAAAGATGGAAAGAAGTGTAGGTTTTTGACGTTTCGAGCATAGCTCTTCGTCAGGAAGAGAAGAAAGGAAAGGTCCGTCGAAGGAAAATGTCCAGGAAAAGCATGATATGTTTTTGAGTATATTTACCAGCTCCACACATATGTGCGCGCGCCAAATATATAGTCAAATCGAACATTAAAATTAACAAATAACGAAGCAACGAAAGAACGTACACAAGTGGTTACTGTTAATATACTAATTGACATTTCACGTTTCACGTGTCGTGGTTTACTATTTCCACTAAGCTGTGCGCATGTAATAACGATTAAAGGAGCCCCTATATATATATTATTTACGCATAACTGTGTATCGTATATACCGCACCTTAACCTCAAATAATGTTCAAATTCTTTAAAGTCTCGTGTAATCACACTTAGCATTATACACAATGGAAACTGATTACCAGTATTTGCAAGTGTAACGTTTGAGAATTGTAATGTCTTGCTTGGAACCAATGGTTGTATGGTAATTTTCGCAAATAAAGAAAATATTTAACTACCAAATGCGGTGTTATGTACTCATTCTCATCGTTCACTAGCCGCGTATATACATACATACATACATACATACATATATATATATATATATATATATATATATATATATATATATATATATATATATATATATATATATATATATATATATATATATATATATATACATATATATATATATATATCTTTTTATCTCTTTTATCTTTTACTTGTTTCAGTCATTTGACTGCGGCCATGCTCGAGCACCGCCTTTAGTCGAGCAAATCGACCCCAGGACTTATTCTTTGTAAGCCTAGTACTTATTCTATCGGTCTCTTTCGCCGAACCACTAAGTTACGGGGACGTAAACACATCTGCATCGGTTGTCAAGCGATTGTGGAGGGACAAACACAGACACTCAAACACACAGACACACACACATATATATACATATACATATATACGACGGGCTTCTTTCAGTTTCCGTCTACCAAATCCACTCACAATGCTTTGGTCGGCCCGAGGCTATAGTAGAAGACACTTGCCCAAGGTGCCACGCAGTGGGACTGAACCCGGAACCATGTGGCTGGTAAGCAAGCTACTTACCAAGATATTTGTGTATGTACACACACATACATACATATATGTGTGTGTGTGTGAATTATTCAAATACATGTAACCCTGTATTCCTCATTTCCAGGCTAATATATTTGATATGACTTCTAGATTTTAGGAGAAAAAATATAGTTGTCTGAAACGTCTAGGGTATTCTATGTTTCATCTATATGTATTAATCCTTGTTTCTCATATAACTTCTCATATAAGGTGATTCGATCACCAGAAGCAGAAATATGATATTGCGGACACGTGTATAATTTCCAGATATCAAATAGTGAATTTTTGTACATCATGCAGCGGTTGAAATTGAAACTGATATTTTCGACATTCAGGCGCCATTGTTCAATACACCAATGAAATATGCCATCATATTGTTATGCAATAGTAACGCTCTGTTAACACTGTGTGGACACTTTCTTTTTAGTTCATGTTGTGTTCGATCATTTTGTGCAGTGAGAAGAATATACATTAATCGCATGACTGCTCTCAGCTCCACAATACTCAGTTTTGGGCAATGGAGCGTTGATCAAAGTCATAAATCTGTATCGTGCAGTATACACATTCGATGAAGAATGGAGACTGATAATATGTTTGTTGTTGCAGCCAATAACATACAGAATTAAATAGAATATACTTTCAAATTAAAAGAAAAATAGTTTTCAAGTAGGTAATGTCTTTCAATATAAATATTTATTTATATCGCATATACTGCACACACAAACACATACACACACGCGCGCGCACACACACACACCTTTACGTACTGTATATACGTACATTCTTACGTGTTTGAAACCAACCTCACACACGTTTACACATATATGTAACTACGGTATGATCATAAATGTCTGTATGTATGTAAATATATGCATGTAAGTGTCTATGTATCAATCAATCAATCAATCAATCAATCAATCAATCAATCAATCTATCTATTTATCTATCTATCTATGTATCTATCTATCTATGTATCTATCTATCTATCTATCTATCTATCTATCTATCTATCTATCTATCTCATCTACATACCTACATATGTCTCTCTCTCTCTCTCTCTCTCTCTCTCTCTCTCTCTCTCTCTCTATATATATATATATATATATATATATATATATCTCGTCGGAGGTAGAAAAAAGATATACCATAACATATTATGTGTTAAGTTTACGGAACGTTCCAGGTAACTGAGCATTGTTTTGTGGATAAATTCGGTATAGACATTATAAAGGGGGAAAAAGGGTGTACATTTAGCAAACAATATGTAATATAATATATAATATACTCTGGGTAATCATTAAAAAGTATAGAAATAAATAATATAAAGTAATTAACTGTGCATTTAAGTATCATATTAATATTAGGGTAAATATATTTATAAAAACTTAATTAATATTCTCTCATCGAGAGAATGAAAAATTTCTTATTTAAACAAAGAATACTTTTTTTTACTATTTGTTTCATAAGTAGGTACTGAAGCTATTATATCCCATTGAATTTTAAAATATTATGAATAAGTGCTTTTTAATTGATTTTGGGTGATTAATTTGGAAAGGTATGTATTTGAAGTTAGAGTTAGGTTTTTAATAAGGTTATTTTAACCAAAAATTTATATTTCATTTTATTTTCTAAAAATAACCCTTTTCCCCAATTTACTTTGAAAAATACTTTTATACCTATATTAAAACATTACAACCTTCTTTATATCTCTTCTATATATATTCTTCCCATTTTCTTCTAATACATTTTTTACATAATTTCCTAATATTAGTAATTATTAATTTCATTTAAAATCTGCTAATTTATAGTCCCCCATTACTTATTATTAATATGATTAATATCTATTTGCACACTTTTTTCTCTCTCTCCTAGATTTACTATTAATATTTATCTTCTTTTCCCCAATGTAGTTCATTACCTTACTATACTTTAGCCAGCTACTGTTATTTTTTATTTTGTATTTATATATAAATATATTTATTTTTCAAACCTTAAATTAAAAAAAACATTTTCTTATCTATAATCATTTTTTCTATATATTTTCTATTTTTCCTAAAATAAATTTACTATCCATATTTACCTCCCACTGACACTATATTTTTCCACACATATGCATGTTGTCTCCTAGACTAAAAACCTATAAAATTTTTCTTTGATATAAGAAATTTTCCCTGCTATCTTATTTTATACATGTAGCATATTCACTGTTTTTTCCTTTACTTTCTTTATTTATACATTTTATTTTACATTTCCCACAAGCATTTTATTCCCTAAAAAAACGAAAAAAAAAACGATAAAAGTTTTCTTTGATATAAGAAATTTTTCCTTGCGCTCTTATTTTATATACATAACATATCAATTCCGTTCTTTTATTTTGTTTCTTTATTTGTTATATCTTACATTACCGTTAATGATCCCTAAATGAATGAAACGATGTTCCACAGAGAGAATCCAATATCAGTTTCATTTTCATGTCTCTTCAGAAATTCTTTAGCTATTTTAAAGATGTTCTCAAATTCACATTCGCATATATGATCAATGAAATTGCTGAAAATGCTGTTTTGGGTCTTTTATGATGTGGCAAAGAAGAAAAGACACTGATATTCTTGCTTCCATGAGAATTCTTAACCGTTTAATTATACATAAATAATTGTATGTATACCTCCTAGTTAATGTGTACTTGCAATAATTAAAAGAAGTTTTTCTGGTGCCTAATTGAAAGAGGTAATTGCAGGAGTTAGGATAGAGGCTGTAAAGACGTTACGACCGCTATACAAGTACACAAGTCCGTATACTTAGACTTGAGGTCAATAAATTGATTTAATCTCTTGAAGCATTCATTCCTTGATTTCTCTGTTGGAATTCAGATATCATACTTCAAATTATCGTTTTATTCGAAATACATTTGGCTTCCAACTGGTTGTATAGAATGTTTGTCAGGCTGTACCTTTTGAAGTTTTCTTTAGTACCCAGTCTTGTCACTATAAATACATACATACACATGTATATATAGCTGCATGTACGCGTGCGAGTGTGTGCGTGTATCCATGTATGTGAGTGTGCGCGTGTGCGAGGGTACATGTATTAAAACAATGAGTATGTATATGCGTATGTGTACGTGTGTATGTATAAATGTTTGTATGCATGTCTATGTATATTTACATAGCAATGTACTAATAATACTGTTCATGTCAGGGCATATTACAGTATCTCAATGTCTTCTACCTCGTAGAACTTTGTCACCCCTTGATATTCTCACCTTCTCAGTTTTAAATTTTGCAAACGCTTAATTTGAAAGTTAGGTAATGTTTTGCCGTTATCATGTTTACAACTTTTAAATGTTTCTATTCTTCCGATATTTCTATTTAATAATGGTTGACTTTAATTTCGTTATTTTAAACATAGATGAAATGCGTAAATGTTGACACAGTTGCACAAATCTCAAGTATTTATATAGATGTACGAGGGGATACCCCAAAGAAACCGGAATTTTGCAATATTATTTTATTCACTTTGTTGCACATGTTTACGCTTTTATCGCCTTCAAAGTATTCCCCATTTGAAGCAATGTATCGGTCCAGGTGCGTTTTCCACTATCCGAAGAAGTGATGGAACTCTTTCGAAGTGATGCCTTTTAATGCCTCCGTCGTTTTTTTCTTCACCTCTTCACATCTGCAAATTCCGTAGCACCAGCTTTCGTCACCAGTAATGACTTTCGGAAAAAAGGACCAGATTAACTTCCAACTGTTGTTTCAGTTCACGACACGCTTTCATTCACGACCGCTTTTGATCTTCGTTGAGCAGCCTAGGCACCGATGTTGCTGCAACTCTTTTCATTCGCAGGGCACACCAGTCATATCAACAAGTTCGTCAATCGTTCGGTAACGGTCCTCCAAGATCACCTCAGAATTTTCATGATGTTTCCGTTCGTTCGGGAGGTCGACGATCGTCCTGAATGAGGTTGGTCTTCAGGCGACAAGTGATTATTTCTAAAGCGTAGAATCCACTCGTAAACTTGTGTTTCGCTTATGACAACTTGTAAGTTGTTTGAAGCATGGCAACCGTTTCGGCCGCCGCTTTCCCTAGGAGAAAAGAGAATTTCACAGAAGCAGGCTGTTCCTTCGTTTCAGCCATCGCAAAAATCGACGAACAGGGGAGAAGCACTGCGAAACAAAATTGCACCACGTGGCAGTATGACCCTATTGGAGAACGCCGGTCGTCAGACTGATGTTTTAGGACCGCATCAAGTGGCTTCTAGCGGTGGAAGCTTGAACTACAACGGGTGTGTCCCACAGAGAACGCTTCCGGTTACTTTTGGGTACCTCTCCTAAGCATATACATACATATTCCTACTTACCACAAATACACACACACACACACATACATACACACACACATACACACACACACACATTCAAACACATGAAAATATTCATTGGCGGAAATAGACATAGCTCGACATAGAAGTTCATTTCACAACAATGTTTTTATCGCGCTACATGTCACATTGCCTCAAAAGAAGAGAAGTTCACTGAATGGAAGTTCCCTAAATGAAATTTGATACTTGGACACTGAATAAAATATCACTCATTGGAAATTAGCAAAGACATCAGTATGCAGAAGGCAGCAGGCATTCAGAAAAAGGACAAAAGTTTGTGTCCTCTCCATGAAACTCTTGTTATCCCTGTAAAAATTAAATGAAAAAAACTATGTCAGTCAACGTAGCTCGAAAAAGGTACCATGTGCAATGGTAAATTATTGATATCCTTGAACTCCAGAAGATCTTACAGTAGAACGGTGTCTGATATATTTCAAGAAAATTTCTTCTTCGTGGATGCTCGACAAGGTCAACAGCCTAACTGTATGGTTTCATCGTTACCTACGCACTCACACATACATACATACATGAGTGCATGCATGCATACATACACATATGCATACACACACACACACACACACACACACACATATATATATATATATATATATAAATATATATATATGTATTCAGGTATGTGCATGTGTAGATTATTGTTTATGCCTCTTTACGTACGCCCGTACACACACACATGTATATATATATACATACATACATATATATATATATATATATATATATATATATATATATATATATATATATATATATATATATATATATATATATATAGCGTGAAGTAGCTTATCACATTCTCTTTTCTGCATTGCCATCCCAGTGAGTCGTAATGGAAATGTTTGTCAGAGACTTCAACATAATAACCATAGCACAACGAATTTTTGTTTTTTAAATCTCTTCATTCTTCTCTACCATTCCATCTATTACACCCTCTCACATCATTCATGAAAGTATGTATTACATATACACAACGTAAAAATATTTTTATGATCGTAATGTGTTTTCCTTGTAAGACCGGAAAAATTCCTTGATATATTCAGTGAAATAGCACAGAAAGGTTACTTTCCTTTATGGTGAGCGATTCTTGTTGTCTTGATTTGACCTAAGTGCTTCCTTTTGGAAAAAGAAAAACAAAAGAACGCAAAAACGCAAAAGGCACATTGGAAAATGAATGAGAAAGAAATTTATGAATGCAAGAGAATAT
>NC_142928.1:71313491-71340991 GCF_046866305.1 Octopus bimaculoides | reverse complement strand
TGACATTTAAATTTATTTACGTGTGGCTAAATATGATTTTAGACTTGTGAAAAGTCTATCAAGCGGAAAAAAGAACATATATTTCTACTATCGCAATTTGTCCTGTCGATTGTACCGTTTCAGTGTTGCAAAGATATTTTCAAATTGTGTGAACTATATTTTGTTCTATGGAAAAAAAAAAAATTCAAATCAGTTTTATTTTGAACATTGTGTTATAAGAATGATAAATGATTTTTAACTCAGCAGAGACGCACATTTACTCACAGATAGATATATACATACTCATATACTCACACGCACATAGACTTACTAAGAAACATATATTTATATTTACAAATCAAAACATTAGAACAACACCGTATAAATGAAAAACATGACAGAGAAATAAAAGAGAATAACTATCATAAAAATATCTCGATTTTTAAATAAAACACGGATGCAATCATTGCATTACAACCATTGGGATAAAATTTAAATTAGATGGATGCCATTGCCAATAGAAAGAGAAAAAATGGAAGTTTAAAATTCAACGATGTCAACAGCAGCAGTAGCATCTCCCTCAACATTCAATAAAGAAAATAAAATTATTATAGGAGATGGTTATCGGTTATCTTTTTTCCACCAGCCGTTAGTCTGCACACTGGAAACTAAAATAAAACATATCAGCAACAAGAGTAACATAAACGATATAATTTGCTTCATTGTTTAAGATTAAATTTTTATATATAATTCATTTATTAAGATAAACATTTAAACGACATAATCCCAAGCTTACTACAATTCCCTTTCCAAAATAGCCCAAGGCCTTACATAAAGTCAGAAAATCTTCGCTCAACTATTATTGTTTATCATGTAAATAGTAGCTTTGCTAAATTATGTTTAATTACCTAGTCTAGTGCGTTATTTTATTCTTCTGGTTTCAATTCAGAAAGAAGGTCATATTTGCTATTTATCTACGGGGACGTTAATAATGGGAGCCATAACATCAATTTAATATCTAAACTTTTGAGATGAGTTTTTAATTACAAGATTAAAATTGTTCTGACTATTATTATTATCGATAGAGACAAAACATTAAGCAGCGGGCTGGCAGAATCTTTAGTATGCCGGGCAAAATGCGTAGCGGCATTTCGTTCGTCTTTATGTTTTTAGTTGAAATTTCACTGAGTCGACATTGCTTTTCTTCGTCGATTAAATAAGTATCATTTGAGCAATGAGGTCGGTGTAATCGACTGGCTACTTGCTGGCCTTGTGCCAAAATTTAAAATAGATAAGCGTCATTTCGTCCGTTTTTAAGTTCTGAGTTTAAATACTGTGCAGTTGACTTCGCCTTTCATCCCTTCAGGGTCGATTAAATAAGTACCAGTTCAGTACTGAGGTCGATGTAGTCGACTTGTCCCCCCACCCAAATTCATGGCCTTGAACCAAAACTTGAAATCAATATTTACAAGTACACTATTCTTCAATCTCTTTTTCAATATATTTTCTCCTATCATTGTCGCTATATATTTTTCGATATGTATATAGCACCGGGCTTGTTTCGAACTGGGAATCTTCAGCTGACCTATTGTTTTCGGTACAGTTTGGTTGATAAATTTTAGTTTCGATATGAAAGTTAGTCGTTCTTAAATTCAACATCTCCCTAACACCAGTTGGCATTCAAAAACAAGTGGAAGGTATGATCATGAATTTACTATTATCATTCGTTCTCTGGCAACTCGTAAGTTCTCGCAGATAAAATGGATTTACTGTGTACTTTAATCTAGTATTTTCTATGGAAGGGAAAAAGTGTCAACTGAGTTTCCTTGTTATACTTATGCAGATGCAGCAAGCACTTGTAATCAAAATCACCGTGTTAAAGCCAACAGTCATTAGTTTCATTTAATCTAGGAATTTTACCATGTATACACTTTTCATTAAATGATTCTCAAATACATTGGACAAAACAATCTGCAACAATGTATCAGCTTAGAGAGAGTAGAAATAAGTTACATGAAACTACATAGCTGAATAACAAATACACATCCCATCACATAAAATACAATTCTGAAACGCAAATTAAAAGTTAAGCCAAACTACGTTGTAGACGGCTTTTTACTGACAATATTTATAAAATATGCAACATACAACTGTAGAACTGTACTTAAAACTTACATCATGAATTTCCGATTCGGCTTCCAAAGTTAAATGCGTGAAGAATGAGTGGAGCGTATGTCTTTATCTGTACTATCTTGTGCATTTACGGAAAATTTTGTAAAGTTGAAACTGGAAGGCTCCAAACTTCAGAAAACCGAAAACTAAAGAGCCATAATGAGAGGAAAATATCGAGAATGTCCGAACATATATAGTGTGATAAAAGGGATCATTTATCGCTATGGAATGAACTTTCCATAATTGACTGAGAAAAACAGCAGGAACTTAGAAAACTTCAAAGCAGTGCATACCACGCTTGTTAATAGCACAATCAGTTATTTCAGTGATGATATCCTCTCAATATGGCTGGATTTAATGGAAGATAAATGTAAATAGCCCAAAGAATAGAACATGAATACTTCTATATACGGCAGTGTCAAAGCAAGTAATGATGTGTTTATCCTTAATTTAAAAATAACTCTCCCAGTTCGAATCCAGACCAGTCAAAAATAAGCAGTCAACAATTTTAAGATAAAACCAACTGAAATATAGTGTTGGCGCAAATATTAAGAAAATATACATTTCACTAACGTGAGGGTTAATAGTCCGGAAACATAATTTAGTACGAATTACGAATAATACATTAGATTTGTCTTCCAATACAGAAAATCGATGCCAACATTTGTTGAGATAGGCATCAAAGAAACTTATAAATTCTTCTTTTTGAGTAGGTTGACATGATTTTTGGTATTTTGGTGACAATTTATTTGTACTCTCTCTCTTTTACTCTTTTACTTGTTTCAGTCATTTGACTGCGGCCATGCTGGATCACCACCTTTAGTCGAGCAAATAGACCCCAGGACTTATTCTTTGAAAGCCTAATAATTATTCTATCGGTATCTTTTGCCAAACCGCTAAGTTACGGGGACGTAAACACACCACCATCGGTTGTCAAGCGATGTTGGGGGACAAACAAACACACACACGCACACACACACACACACACACACACACACACACACACACACACACATATATATATATATATATATATATATATATATATATATATATATATATATACACATACATATATACGACAGGCTTCTTTCAGTTTCCGTCTACCAAATCCACTCACAAGGCTTTGGTTGGCCCGACGCTATAGCAGAAGACACTTGCCCAAGGTGCCACGCAGTGGGAATGAACCCGAAACCATGTGGTTGGTAAGCAAGCTACTTACCACACAGCCACTCCTGCGCCTATGTTTCCTTAATGTTTCCTGTAAAAACAATTAAAATGATCTCATATATCCTCCAAAATGAGGATTTTATGTTCCCTTCGGAAAGACAGAAAAAGACAGTTGCGAGAAAGAGAGAACGAAATGATTTGTGTGCGTGTATTAATATCATCTGTTGTCTAGCAATATAGATCAATAGGAAACATTCTGTCAAGCCGAATATATGGGCACTTTTCGATTTTCACGTAGATGCTATTAACTTCATTTACATTATTGATATCGTATCGAAAAATTTCAACGTTCTCTTCTATATATTCGTGTTTTGTATTCACCTCTCATACCTATTTTACCATTATGAAGATGGCGACACCGTACAATAGAGCTTGAGAGCTTGCTTGGATAATTTGTGTCCATTTGGTTTTGCTCACATTGATAGTGTAATTGTAAAAGGTATGCAATATTTCAAAAACATATTCATGACCCTTGTATTCTTAGTGGTCATTCATGCTTAGACATCAATCCTTGCTGACCGTGAATGACGCAGCGTAGAGTCGCAGTGATTGTTACAATGAAAGTTTGGGTTTATATTTCCAGATTAATAGGTTAAAGCTATATCATCGTTGGAATATTTGCTATTGACAGCGATACAGCTGGATATTTTATCTGGATATATATTCATGTCTTCATAACGAATAGCTTTTCTCTTTTCATTAATAGTTACCTTTAATATATGATTCGTTATATATCACAGATCCTGTACTGAATTTTAGAAAAGAGTTTGGATTATGGTCATATTTTAAAAACATTTAACATATTATTGTACAGTGTTTCAGGTATTTTGTCACTCTTTTTTATGCGTGTTTGTGTCTATGTATCAAAAGATACGTATGAGTATGCAACAGTATAGCTGTATATGAAGAGTCATCGCATTTATGTGTAGAAAGGTAACTGTTTATGTGTCTCTTACAGCACTCTGTAGTCGATGAAACCATGGCCGTTTGCTATGATAAGGACATCGTCCGTATAGGAGAAGAAAGCAAAATAGCCATATTCCAGTCGATCTTTTCTAAGAAGTAAATTTTGCAAAGTTGAGAAGTTGTAGCCGAGTTTACAGTAGTTACATTTGTAAAGTTGCAAATCATAAAGCATATATTACATAGGATAATCTCAACTAGTGGGACTCGTGAATATTTCACGGGATTAATGATAAATCTACTGGGTTATTTCTGAAAAATTTATCTCCAAAAACGTGGAAGCGTAGTCTGTGTTATGTCTGTATGGAAAAATAGTCGCTCATCTGCTACTCATTGAAAAGTGAAAGAAATTGGAATACAATGATCACTTAATGCATTTTATATATACATTATATATACTTAACGCACAATTTTATAGACTAAATACACAGCACTCATAAAATAAATATTCACTCTTATTTTTCCATTTACCCCATGAATATAAAAAAATATATTGCTATACATATGATACAACCTTTAGTTAAATTGCATATATCTGACACGTAAATAAGCGTGAATAGTTCACGGAATTGTACTTATGCGCATGCGTTAAGTGATAGGTAATATAAGAAACTTAGTTCAATAAAAATCATTACGCTTTTCCCTATCCAATCCCTACCACCAACACCGCCACCACCACCACTACCACCAACGCCACCAGCTCTCTCTCCTCCTCTCTCTCCATCCTCTTTCTCTCCCCTGTTTCTCTTCTTTTCTTTCTCTCTCACCCCTCTACATTTCTTTAACATCACCATCAGAACATCATCCTTCTGCTAAAATTATTACGTTCCCCACCTCACGTCATAGATGCTTCTCTCTCTCTCTCTCTCTTTTCTCTCTACGTCCTTCTTTCTCTCTTGTTCTTTCTCCCGCTTTCTTTCTCACACTTCACCTTGTCCTCTTTCCTCTCTCCTTTTTCTTTCTCCTCTCTTTCCTATCAACTAATCACGTGAAAGCGTTACAATTATATTCCCTCTACCTCATGTCTCTCTCCCTCTTTTCTCCCTCCCTACTTTCTTTCTCTTTTTCTCTAATGACGTGAAAGCGTTACCGATGGGCTAAGTAACGCAATGGTAAGCAGAATTATTAAAATATAATAATCACTAAACGTTCAAAATGCCTGGCCACTGATAGAAAATTTCCAGAAAATGATGATATTTACCTTGCTGCTTTTAGATGTAATATTAAAATATTTATTGTTATAGTCAAATCCTTCGGGGACATATATCACTCACAGTGGACATTCGCTTTAAAGATGTTCGGTAAGAGTAATGTTTTTGTTGTAAGCATCAACAAAAGGTTCGGTCGTGTCTTGTATGCAAATATCCATTAAACTTTTCTGTATGCGGGTCCCACCTATCTTTTATCTCTTGAATCAGGACCTTCCTATAAGATTGTGGTATGTGTTGACGGATCTTTTTCTGTTACACGCTGAATCAACTTTGATGTTCCGCAAGAGCCGGTTCTGCCCCCTACTATCTTTCTTCTATTGATGAATGACCTATTTCCTACTGCATCTAATAGCGTCCGCACATGTGTTAGAATACACGATCCCTCATTCCCCCCTAACATTCACTAACTATATGTCCTTCACACGCAACCTAGATACTATACACAAAACCATCAATGATTCCATAAGCAGAGGCCTTGAGAACATCTTCAACACAGGCCATGACGACCTTGTTTTTGTGAACAGCTCCCGCTACCCAAAAACCTCACGAACTCTTCATATCACGGAAACAAAACCGCAATACAACCCCTCTAAATACGAGTGACATTCAACTGAATACCTCACATTTGCTCTGAATACAACTTCTCAGTATCACCGAGAGGTTCACCTGGCAAAAATACATCATTAATATAGTTCAGACTATCCATTCTCTTTCGGACCAGACGATATTTCAACACCTAACAAACGCTGAAACTTTGCAAAGCTCATGAGATGTCGTCAGTAGAATACTATGTCCACATCTCGGGCTGATACTCCGCACACTGATATCCTAGTCCACATCCAGAGAAGGACCACTCGGCAAAATAACTTTTCATTAGTAACAGACACATTATCGCTCCTGGCCCACTATTGTACTGCCTCCTCTCTGTGCTTTTTCTATTGCTATTTTAATGGCTGCTGCTCCTCGGACCTAGCTGGGCTAGTAATTTCATAAACCAGGCATTCAGAATAGATTCGTTTCTCCATATCATGTCACTCTCGTTGTAGCTTAGCCTTCACCTCTTATGATAGCCAGTTTTCCATCCCCAACCTCAACCTTAATAAAGAGAATCTCACCATTATCGGAGGGCCTTCAAGGATCATTGGCTCTCAATATAAAAAATAATGTGACTCAAATGACTCAATATGGTGTCAGTAACTTCTGAAATGATATGCATATGTATTAAAAAGGTCCGTCTCCCAAATAAAAAATTCCTAAGCACCGATTCTTAGTTACTTTTCATAATACCAAGCCTGCAGGTTTCTTCTCTGAGTAAGATATTGGTCTAACTCATTGTCGATTGTAAGAGTATTCATTCATTATTTCTGACAACTTCTTCGAAAATGGTATTTAAAATGAATGAAAAAATCAAATACTTGAAATTGATTAAAAATCTAGAGGTAAGACGGAGCAGTCCAATAATGCATTCATTCGTTTGGTGTCTACGAAACATGCTTAACTGTTGATAATATGATCCCGTAACACTAGGCACTATATTGCTAATCTATAAGAACACGCTACTTACCAAACATGAACTTAGGTTCCTCCCTTTTGTGTTCAACCCACAGAAACTAACTAAAGGATATTAAACTTCTAAATAAACTTTGCACTTATTAAGCAACAGTTTATAGATTCTCAACTTCCGCTGTATAGAATCATTAGTTTTAAACTTTATACAAATTTCCTCACGTAGTCACAAAGAAATACAAGAGAGATATTTCATACATTTCTCATAAGATTTCCCCATAGTACTACTAAACAGTCTACACGAAATGTAAAAGACAATATGATTTTCTTTTATGTCAGGTGTCTCTTGCAATGTATTAAAAGACTGTATGAACCAATAAACACGAACACACTATTTGTGACCCCTTTTAATTCTCGGTACAATAAGAAGAAATGAATTCAAGACAACAACATTGCCGTCTATTGAAAATAACCTAAAAAAATAAACAAACTAAAAATGCATTTGATGTTATTAGAATTTTCTTATTGCTTGTAGTAAGTGTTGTAGAGCAAGTGTCAATCCGATGACTCATGAATACTGGGAAATAGTTTGCATCTTAGTTGATGTAAGTTCACTTTCTTAGTGTCTACGTGAAAGTAAAAGCCATAATTTCAATGAATGAACGAAGGAACGAACAGATGAACTAATGAATGAATATTCTTATTTCCATGAATGAGTGTGGAGAGCTCATGAAACTCTCCTAGGTGGACCTCGAATAGCATAAGTGGGTCCCGAATTTTCCTCTGATTGGATTTGCTGCTCGGGTTACTTACTTTAGTCTTCATCTTTTGTGAGGCCTTTAATGTCTGTGGTTTATGCCCAGACTTGTTATTTTGCTTATCAGGCTACTTTCAAAACAGCTGAGTCTTGGCTACCCTCCCAATTATACTACTGGTGTAGGTGTGGGCACAGTAATGCCTTCCCCTGGAGACATGCTCTAACAAAAGCTAAGTATTGATAGCACACCAGGCACTAAATCAGAATGTCTTAGTAATCACGCTATTGCTAGGGAATGATTAAAACTACACCGTATTAATCCGTCATTTTCGAAGATATTTTCGTTTAGCTATAATTCTAGCAATCGGACTGACCTGGTGGGGGAGCCGATTTAGCTGTCAACGACCAGATCATGCAACAAATTGTATCAGATATGTATCCAGTAGCACCCATGAATAATCTACTTTTTTCATAATATATAGAATACCTTTCCGAGAAATTGAGCACAAACAATATATTGGTACTGACAGAATCAATCGGATATCGAAGTTGCACTATTTTTGTTATGCCTTAGTTAGAGGAGGCTGGGTTAGAGATTGGTGAAGAAACAATAAGGTAAAAATAGACACCCCTAGTTTATCTTACTCTTTTCAGAATTCATTATGCATTGCAGCTGTATTTCACTAGCTGTATTCCAAGCAAGACGCCTATTACAAAATCAATGAAAGTAATATCCTTCACCCAACCCACAAGAATCACGAAAATTAGTTCTAAATTACTTACAATACAATTAGAGCATTTCATTTCCTGATCGTTTGCTTCAAGATTTACACTTCATACAAATGACAACACTCCTCAGTCATACACATCTGTCCATCACACACGAGCTTACTGATATCTTACTGATGTATCAAAAATATATTTTGTAAATATTTTTCTTCCTACACCGTTTTCAGATAGACTTTTCATACAATCCATAATGATTTTCAAAGAAATATAAACAACAAACATCTAATTTCACCTGCCCTATGAATTTGATAAAGTATTCTGTGATCCACTCTTCAATGTTTACTCTAATATTACTGTGAAAGGAAAACCCTGAGCTTTTGTTTTGCTTTGTCGATTACAGGTGTTTTTTTTTTTTGCTAATATCTTTGAGAGCTACGTCAAGGCATTCATATCTTATAATGTGCCTCCTCCTTATCGAAAGCCTAGTAGCACTGTAAAATATCAGGAAAAGTGATTATTACAAGCGCATCAATGCTACTTAAACTGTAAACAAAAAATATACGGCCTCATATCTATATGTATTCAGTCTTTGTGTGAAATTAGCCCATAACGGCTTTTTAGACAGGCGGAGGATGAAAACGGTTAGTGTGTTTTTTATAGTTATTCCACAATATAAAAGAATCGCTCATCTTTCTAATATAAACTGCAAGTAATAGTTTCAGTTTCATATTTTGACACAAGCCAGCATTGTTAGGAGAAGGGGATTGTCACTAATATCAACCATAATACTCAACTGGTACTTATTTTATCGATTCTGGAGGGACGAAAGGCAAAGTCAGCCTCGGCAGCATTTTATCTCAGAGAGCCAAAAGAAATGCCGCTAAGCATTTCATCCGACGTGCTAATGAGCCTGCCAGTTGACTGCCATAAGTGCCGATAATAATCCTTTCTGTTATAGACACAACGCATGAAATTTAGGAGGAGGGAGAAAGTTGATGGTTTCGAAACAGTGCTTAACTAGAATTTATTTCAACGACTCGGAAATGATGAAAGGCAAAGTCAACCACGGCGGAATTTATAATCAGAATGTAACGACGGACGAAAGGCCGCTAAACATTTTCTCTGCCGTGGTAACGATTCTGCCAGCTCCCCGCCTTTTAAGTGCCGATAATAATATATGCAGTCTAGACAAAGTAAAGGGTAGTATAGATATTAACATATATTTATATACTCATGAAATCGTGCTTTTATATCTAATGGGCAAAGACAATTGATACGGACGTAGTATTTTGTATATAATAATGTGATATATAAGACAGAATTTCTGCTGTGGCTACCAATAACAATTGTACAAATAGAAAGCAGTTTAAAAAAGTACTCGACGATTTTACAGTGCTGAAAAATATCACCTCATTATATTTGTTATTGCTTGGCAGATAGCACTATCAACACCTAAATTAAGTGTTTAGGTCTGAACACATAACACTGGCATTCATCTGAATTGCAATTCTTTTGTATATGTGATATTTCAGTGGTCATTTTGTAAATGTGTATCCTGTGTAAGTCGTTGACTTATTTATTTACTTAACTGGTATTTTCGTATTTTATTGCTTTTATTTTGGTAGGTGTCTTGTACACATTTTGTATATAAATATAGTGTTTAACATTTTCATATATGGGATAACGAGAAGTTGTAGCTTTTAATATTTTGTGAGTTGAATATCATTTCCGGGCAAAAACAAAACAAATAGAATATGCAGCTCGTATTCTAAGAAGACGCAGATTATATGACAACATATTACTAGCAGTCACATAATTGGCAGCTCAGTATTCGCTTACTTTCACAACATCAATCCTTATAACATGACATGAGACTAAATTTAGAGACATGTGTTTCTTCTATGATACGAAAAACTGGAAAGGGTAATTTCAAATTTGTATGAGTAAGAAGTAATAAATTGAAAATAGTTAATTATAGTAGCTACAATGTCAACCCTCTGTAGTTACCAAAGAAATGGTTTCTATAGATTACTTTGCAGCATCGATTTAGACAAGTCATTTATAAGAAACTGAACAAAAATAGCGTTGGTCTTTGGCCAGGCAGTAACGATCCACTTTGGCCTATATTCAAATAAAGCTACTTTTAAAATGACTAACCCAATTTATATGACGGTGACATCTGAATTTAAATCGGAGACATGAAACAAAAATTAAATTTATTTCGTTGGAGATAAACCAATTACCTACATAACTGCATGTGATAATCGAGCAGTCTAGCAACAAAATTCAGATTTGTGTGTGTGTGTGTGTGTGTGTGTGCATATTTTCATATATGGGATAACGAGAATGTATGTATGCATGTGTATGAATGGCGTATGTATATTAGTACCTATGTATTTATGTATGTACATCTACTGGTATTTCTCAAATCACCTAACTATTCAAATTCCAAATGCTTATTTACTGAGATCTAAGCAACTATGTGGTAGTGTAAAAATGTAGTTATTATGTCCCTTTGAAATTTAAGTTTTTTTTTATTTGTTGAATACTAGCAGGTCACTAATAAAGTGACTAGGCTCCTTTGATCCTTGTCTAGATGAAAACAACTCTTGGAGTTTGTGGTTATAAAAAGTGGTCGATGTATGCATATGAGTGTGTGTTGTGCTTATGTGTGTCCGTACAGACAAACTGGCACTCGTGTAGTGGATGTGCATGTCACACGTTAGTATACTAATGGCTTGATTTCTGTTCATGTGTGTGCATGCATGTGTATTACGCACACACTCACACACCCGCTCGCGCACACATATGTATGTAAATGAATATATATATATATATATATATATATATATATATATATATATATATATATAGAGAGAGAGAGAGAGAGAGAGAGATGATTATATGCATAAGTTCAACTTCACCAAGGTTAGTCTGATAGAGAATCCCTGAAACATTTAACAAAATTTCACTGTATATCTAATCGATTTTACTTGGTGATGACAATCAGTTTCCTCCGTTCTGTTTTGGGGATTCCAAGCGTTTTAAAATTTTTATGCATGTCAGTTGTAACGTAGCCCAATGCTCCAACGATAATAAAAACCAAAATGAAAATCTATAGGCAGAATATGTGTTATACTGTTTTCGTTTTAAGACAGTGTCACTATAAATGTGAAAATTTCTGGTGTTGTTTAATAGATTTGGAGTTAATTTCAATGGGACAGAACTCATATCGTGTGTAATCGAGCGGACGTGATGTTGGTATGAGTAATAGTTGAGAAATCACTTTGTGAACCATTGGCTCATTCTATGTAGTGGACTCTAAGGTCATCTAGGCCTTCTGTTCTCTGGATATGTGTTCCTTGTTTCAAGAGCCACCATAAAATATACTTTCATTTACTTGTAGTTATATTTAAGTAGCTATATATTTATATCTAGACAGATATAGAGGCAGAGTATTAGGTATTGTGAAGAGGTAAACTGTTTTGTGGGCTATGTATTGACGAGAAAAGTGGAGAACTGTACAAAATATAGAAGTGTAATGAAACTAGAAAACAGATATACATATATATATATATAATAATATTATTAGGGACAAAATCCAAAATTACAGGTAAAAAACTCAATTAAAATCAATTTATAAAAAATTGAAATTAAATTGAGCCTTATAGATAAAGTATATATAAAATATATATAGTTTTAGGGAAAATAACCAATTTTCAAGAACTCATCGATGAAAATCCACTATCACATATAGAAAAATTAATAATTAAAAGCACAATAAATGAGTATAATATAAAGTAAAGTAAATATCATAAGATAAATATAACAAAAATATTACACGTGTTTCATAACCAATTTTCAAATAGAAAAGAAATTTAAATCGATTAAAATCAATTGAAATTATCGAAAATAAGTTCTATTCAAAAATATAGCTACTCGTCAGATCGTAAGTAGAACAATAATTAGATATATATCTCAACTAACAATAAGTACCAAATGAATTAATATGAAATACTTATTATATAAAGATAGAAAAATTATTTTAAAAATATCATAATATCAAAATAATAACCATTCAATAATCATCCCTTCATCCATAATAATAACATGTATATTATATACAAAAATATCTTACCTAAATTATCATTGTTTTAAATTATCATTGTTTTAAATACTTACGATCTGACGAGTAGCTATATTTTTGAATAGAACTTATTTTCGATAATTTCAATTGATTTTAATCGATTTAAATTTCTTTTCTATTTGAAAATTGGTTATGAAACACGTGTAATCTTTTTGTTATATTTATCTTATGATATTTACTTTACTTTATATTATACTCATTTATTGTGCTTTTAATTATTAATTTTTCTATATGTGATAGTGGATTTTCATCGATGAGTTCTTGAAAATTGGTTATTTTCCCTAAAACTATATATATATATATATGTATATATATATATATATATAATCAAAATAAGCAACAACGATATCCAAAGTTAATGCAGTACGATCGTTTCATACGACTCCATTTATTTAAGCAATGTGAACATTACATCAAATGTAAAATGCAGAGCAATCTTGAGCTGCACAAAGATATAGAAATTTACTGAAATTTCAGTTCAACAGAAGGACATATTTTTTATAACTACAATTAAACTCTCCAAGTAGATAGGAAGAATACAAAAAAACATTTTGACTTAGCCAGACTATACAGGTTAGTAATTAATTCTAAGCAGATTTTTAACTGTCACTGATTTTATTTGTTTTTTTTTGTTTCTGATTTATGGATCATCTTATCAGACCTAGTGATTCAAAGTTTAAGAGGGCACTAGCATTTTCTTTGTAGGGAAAGGGAAAGAGCTAAACAATATAGACAGTAAAGATGGATGGTATAGTTATAAAATTTCTTTGGGTTTAGTGACAAACTACTATAGGTGGGAGGTTTCTCTACTATCAGTCCAGTTTATAATGGAGCAGTGGAAGTTTTGACATAAGGCACCTAGGTCAAAAGTATATAAAAAAAAGTTGCTATATTGTGTATAGATACAGTAAATGTTTATTCATAGTTTTCATTAATCAGAATAATGTATCAGTATTGTTTTACATATGCTCAGTTGAAATACTTGAGATACCAATATTTGCTTAATTAATATGTGAACACAGTCACTTACAACATTACTATCTTCCTTCCCTCATCTATTTTTATACTCACAACACATTAAGCTTCCGTCACTCGGAGCACGCCTAAGGAGTTTCAATCCACATACTCCCCCAATGCAGACGGGTAGCTCTCTCTTGATCTGCAGAAGAGCTCCTTTGGTTGGTAGCAAAAACATATTTACGCGATTTTCTCATGCCCTTTCTACCCTAGGTTAAGTAAAAGCCTGATGGACCCTTGATGATGAAAAGTGGCTCTAAACCCTTAACCTAACCTGACCTCATTTTAAAATTTGATCCCTATTTGTGTCAAAATTTCTCATTGCAAATAAAACTTATGATAACAGTGACACTTGTAATAACAGTTCGATGAATCCCCATACTCGAAATTTTTTACATTTTGAAATTTATAAATGCGTACCTGATAGAGATACTTTTCTTGAGAGCAGCTTATCTCACTTCATACTTCATCATCGAGTACAGCACATTTTGGGTAACAAGGCAAACGCATTGTACTTTAGGTTTCTGAAAGCAACATCTTGGATTTCTTGAGTCTGCTGCTTGATCGTCTTTATCATGTTGAAGATTTACAGCTGCTGATTGTGGAACTTCCTGTCCCTTTTGATCTCATACCAACTGACTGCATACACTTCCACAATGAAGATGATGGCTAAGTAAAGCTTATCATGCAGTTTTGGTGGGCAAACATCTCTGGTCCACAAACACATCAATATACCGCTAAGCATCTTAGCGTGGATGCTAACTTTTCTATCAGCTCATTGCGTTTCCCCACCTGCAAAATATTAAAAGTAAAGTAGAAACGATATTTTGAGATTTAAAAGTGAATACCTGACTATAAATTAATACAACCCACATGAAGGAGTAAAGAAATATTCAATTAGAACACCGCCAATAGCATAGACCATCTGTAAGGAAATGGTTTTAACAAAAAATGGAACAGAAATCAATTAGCATTTTATTGACATAGACACATGCGTATGTATGTATGTATGTATGTATGTATATATATATATATATATATATATATGTATATATATATATATATATATATATATATATATATATATATATAGTTTCAGTCAATATATGTATGAGAGGTACTTATTCAAGAAGATGTAGAATCATTCTGGAAAAAATTTAGGTGTGTCAAGAAAATACAAGGAAACGTACAAAAAGTGTTTAAATGCAGTGTCCCTAGATGAAATCAGAAAGAAATATTGACATAATTGCATGAAAAAGCGATATTATTAATGGGACTTATGAAAAAGAAAACCTATCACGAGTGGTAAGAGATACAATTGTAGACTCCTGATCGTTGTTTGATGGCATCTTATGGATATCTTATGGATCTTTACGGAAATACATTTAATAGATATGGAAATTGTTGACCAGCATGATAGAAAGAAGTCTCTCATCAAACATGAAATGCACTGATTTGGTAAAATACTGATGGACTATTGTATGACAGAATTTGATGCATAAAATCATATACGAAGGGGCGCTGAAAAGTTCCGGGCCTTAAGGGTATCAAAAAAGGCCTGATTGTAGGCTCAACTTACCGAATTTTTTGTTACAGGACTTAGAAAACCTGAAGGACCGCTGCGTCATGTGTCTGAATCTGAGAGGGGAATATTTTGAATTAAATCATAATCAAATGATCCTCCTGTATTTATTTTTGTACAGAGTGTTTGAATCTATTTCAGGATAACTGCGATAGTAAAACTGTTACCACAGCTAAGCAGTTCAGAAGACAGTGTTTAGAAATACGCTGAGCAACTTATTCAACAAACCTGTGACGCTAGACTTGCTACAGTATACAAAGAATTTCCCAAAATCTTAATAAAATATTCAGTTGTGCTCCCTACATATGGACGCTAGAAGCCTTTTGATTTGCTATGTTTGGGTGACTGTGATAAATACTATAGATATCAGGGTTTTATCCTAGGCCGCTGTCAGAGATTTCAGTACAAGAAGTGATTGCATTGTCTGTTACTGAATAACTTATTACAAGTGTATATTTCAAGAAGACAGACTCTCTGTATTGCAGATAAATATCTGTCATTTTTGCTGCTGTTGGTCAAAATCTATAGATATGCATTGTATTAGTGTATTGCGCTGAAACTTAACGCATAAGTAAATTATTAATATATTTTCTAGTCCAATGTTTGCCTCTCCCAGCTTTTGTTGTATTAATGTATGTTTTTAAAAAACTCATCATACATCTTTCTTTCATATGTATATTGTATTAGATTAAAAGATGTTCATTTTTATGTATCTGTACATGCATACAGAGATTGAGTGCGAGGAGAGAGAGAGGAAGAAAGAGACATGTACACCCCCCCCCACACACACACTCGTATACTTAAACATATATTGCTTATTTATTCATTAGTTACATTGTAAATTCATAAATATATGATATATATATACATATACATTTGTAGATATGTGTGAATGTGAATGTGTGTGTGAGTATATGTTTGTGTGCATATGTTTATCCATTCCATTATATTGCAGATTAATTAGTAGAACACACACACACACACACACACACACACACACACACACACACACATATACATATATACATTGATATATATATATATATATATATATATATATATATATATATATATATATATATATATATATATATATATATATATCATTGTATTTAATTGGAAAATCTATACCATATAGCCGTAAGAGTTTTCTGTTCAGCCAATTTATTAAATTGATAGTGCATTTGTATTCATGCATCCCACCATACTTTGTCTGTTTGGAAAGTCAAGTTTGAACATTCCGCTTCTATTGGTTACACGGTACCATTATTGTCAAGGAGGCCTACTCAAGATTTTACTAATTGGTCATTTAGAGTACTTAGACATTGAATATCCTAATTAGCTTATATTAAATTCTTATCCTTTGCCCTTACTCTGTAATGAGAATTAACATAACTCTCTTCTAGAATATAATTCTTGTTCTACCATATCGTCCACTTCTCTATTTTATCAAGATTTCTAATATAAGATACCGTCTGAAAGTCTTTCAAATCTAATATTAATTTTTTATTTGTTTACAATCTTAATAGTATAATTAATATTATATTCATTGCTGGAGGGTGCTGTGCCGCGGGAGCTATTTTCTCAGCATTTGAATGCCATAACCTTGTTTCGATCCTCGGTTGATTTAGTTTGTTACTATCAGGCCAATATTTTATTCAATATACGATATAAGGTTGTCCACAAGCCGATATGTTTTACCAAATAGATCATGTATTATCACTGATCCCTATTAAGTATTCATATAGCCGATTTGTGTTCGAATGAAAATTTTTTCCTTTGTAAAATATTGGCTTCAAATTTTAGCACAAGGCCAGCAATCACAGGAGATGATTACATAGACCCCATTTCTCAACTGATATTTATTTAATATCAATAGATCCCGAAAGAATGAAAGGCAAAGTGGACCACGGCGGAATTTGAAATGAAAGTGTAAAAATGGACGAAATCCCGCCAAGTATTTAGCCTGAAGTACTAACGATTCTCCTTTCTACTCTAGGCACAAGATCTGAAATTTTATGGGAAGGGGTGAGTAGATTACATCGATCCCAGACCTCAAACAGTACTTAATTTATCGACAAAATACCTCTAAGCATTTCGCCCGTCGTGCTAACGATTCTGCCAGTTCGCCGGCTTCTCTTTTGTAAACTACTGTTGATCAAAGTTTATCTCTCTCTGCTCTTTAATATCACCGAAATGGAACTTCGTATTTTATTTACCTCAAACGGGCGAACGAAAATGTTTCTAACGGGAAGAAATTCGCACACATACTTACATACATACATACATACATACATACGTACGTACGTACGTACGTACAAAAATACATATATACGTGCATACATATATTTATATATATATACATAACATAATCACATATGTAGATATATATACGAGATCTGATCAATAAGTATCCGGACTGTTGCCATAGTAGCTAAAGTATGCAGAGAAAAGCCGCCTGGTACAGATTGATCCCAATCTCCGCTGGGAATGTGCACTAAGTTTTAATGTCCTAACTTACTTCCGCTGTTTACGGCAGTGCATTGAAGTAACGTGTGTAATGTGTGATCGTCGCATTGACCATGACAGAAAAAGTTGTGGTTTTACCTGCGCAGAGGCCTACGCAAAATTGCGGAAAGTGTATGACTGAGAGGAGGGTATGAACCACCCAAGAGTGCACCAGTGGTTCAGACGTTTCCAAGATGGCCAAAAAAATGTGGATATTCACGAACGTTTTGGGAGACATGCAACCAGCAGAACTGAGAAAAACATCGCAGATGTGCTTGCAGCTGTGAGGGGAAATCGTCGAATCACCATCCGTAAGTTATCAGAAAATATGCTGACTAGTTACGGTTCAGTTCAGTCCAATATCACTGAAGATTTGTGTATGAGACGCATGCTCGCCAAGTTTATGCCAAAACTGCTAAGAGACTCGGGTTTCAGTTATACAAGATCTCCTTGATTGTACCAAGAACGATGAAAACTTTTTGAAAATTTTGCGTAGGCCCATGAGAGGTTTCACCAAGGTTTTGGTAACATTCGATGCAGATTCTCTGCTCAACTTTCTCTGCCATGGTCAATGCGATGATCACACGCTACACACATTACTTCCAAGCACTACCGTAAACAGTGGAAGTAAGCTTTGCGGGAAGGACTGTTTTAACGAAGTTGCATCTTTACCCATATATGTATGTATATATACATATATATGTAGGTATGTACATATATGCATGCATATATGCACATATATGCATGCATATATGCACATAGGTATATATATATATATATATATATATATATATATATATATATATAAATATAATAAGAGTGAAAAAACTACAGAAGGCTTGTGTTACATGGTTAAAGTATATATTTAAATTATGTCAGAAAAATGTTAGAAAAATGTTATAAAATCTTTTTGGTATATAAACATTGTATTTTGAGAAATAACCGGTTTCGTGTTGTCTTTTCAAATTTCTCTACTTCATTGTGTCGTGTTCGCTCATATGTGTGTGTGTGTGTGTGTGTGTCTGTGTGTGCGTGTGTGTGTGTGTGTGTGTTTGTATATATATATATATATATATATATATATATATATGTATATATATATATATATATATATATGCATATACATATACGCACACACACACACACACACACACACACACACACACATATATATAAATGAAAAATGCATTAAATACAGGTTGGACAGACACAGAAGGACCTTAATTCCTCATCAGTTATCAACCGAAATGTTAATACTCAGTTTCATGACTTTAATGATAAGACTGAGAACTTCGCATATCGGCGGTACAAGCAAAATGTGGGTAGAATTAGGGGTCGAGCAAACAAAACGATACTGAGTGTACATACGAAAGTAAATAAATATAATATAAAACAATATGCGAGGTTCGCAGTTTTTATGTTGAATTACTTGCCTTTTTTCATGTAAAAAAATATTTGAAAAGGCTTCCTTATATTATAATAAGGCTGTACGGAATAGTGGCTTCCCTGATAAAATCTTTTATTACCACCCACTTTCACAACCATCTGGTCGTAAGAATAAGTTCCGTAAAAATTTATGCATCATTCTGGTCTTCTCACTAAATGTTCCGACAAATATAAGTAGAAAGTTATTACACTTATTAGATATTCAATTTGCTAGCAACCGTACATATAGAAAAATAGTAAATATGCACACGATAAAAATCACATTTTCTTGCCCTCCTAATATAAAGCCCAATATCAATTAACAACCAGTGACTCAAATCTGTCCTGCATGCACAAGAAGAGATAAATCTGAATGTTCTCTAGGACAAGCATGCGATATAGCCTCCGTTTGTGAAAAACAGGTATTAGCAAACTATGGCAACGGTCAAACAGAGATTAAGCATTATAGTGGGTCAGTGGAAGAAAATTTAAATCCGGATACAACAACCAGTGTTCCATCTTTTGTGCTTGCGAGAAGAGACATGTAACAACAGTCTCGGAATTAATCTGAAATGCCAACGACAAAATCATTCTACTTCAACTTCCAATAAAAAATCCATTCCAAGATCAAACCCTATATTAACGGGTCAAAATGATGTTCGATATATTCCTAGAAAAACTGTATCTCATGACTGTTCACCAAGCAGATTATTTGATATCTCGCAATTTTCATTTGAATATTAATTCTTCATAAAGCAATCCCGAACAAATGACAGTTATCTCCACATTGGTATCGTATACTTCGATTCAAAGGTAGTTTGTAAATGTTTTCTGATGAAAGGAAGTATAAACATGTGCATATATTTCTATCGGTACTGTTTGTTCAACAACAACAACAACACACACACACACACACAAATATGAATTAAGGCAGTTAACTGGAAGAGGCCAGTAAAACACACATACACATTTGTACGTATGTGGATATAGATGAATCTATTAAAAATAATGAAGCAGATAGCGGGTAATCTACACAGAGCTGGTGAATGAATAATTTGTTCTAATATTCGAGTTCCTCGTGGAACCATACATTATATCACCTTTCTTTCAGAAGAAGGGTGTATACTCGAAACTCAAATGATATATCTGTCCCAGATTCTTACCCAATGTATAAGTATATTGGGAAAATATTTTTACAGCCTCAAGTTTATTCATACATTGGGAGTGAAATTAGGAGTTCGGAAACTATAAATACCCCCTAGAGTAGATTGTACCTGGAATGCAAAAGATACGGCATAGACAAGCGCTGTCTCAAGCCAATTCTGGCTGAGAATTAATTAAGAGGATACATGTCTATGAAATGCTAAGCTACGTACACATTAATCTAAGGGTAGGTAATTCAGTTACTGAAGTATCTGAATCTTCATCGAACGAAGATCCATCTTATATCGAAACCACATACCCACGCAAAGTCACATACACATATAAATATATGTTCCATCTACACATATTGCAACTACAAACATATAAACAAAATTCAATATTACAAAAGCGCAGCATGTTTGCAAATATTTTGGAAGACGCCTGAGCATTTGTAGAAAAATGAGTGTTGTTGATTGAATGGATCTTTAGTCATATTTTATTGTTCCGGGAGACATGGAAGGATAAAACAATTATTACTTTTGATGTCAGCCCTGACTCCACTGACACATTAGGTATTAAAGTAGCGATCATCGTATCATTGATTTAGGCATAATATATCCAGAACTATATCATCATAGATATACACGTTTCTTTTCCATTTTAAGATTTCTAGCCTTGAAAGGATTTTGAGGAGATATAATCTATGATGTCGATCTTCAGTATTTGGGTACTGCCTATAGATTATCGTTACTAGGAGGGTGAAAGGCAAGTATGACTTTAGTGAGATTTGAGCTCAATATTGTAGGAGTTCTAACTCAATATACCAACGTGTTCTTTGTGCTGTACTGTCTGCTAGTTCATCACCCTTAGATTTAAAACGTTGTTGTTGTTGTTGGCACTCCGTCGCTTACGACGTCGAGGGTTCCAATTGATCCGATCTACGGAAAGCCTGCTCGTGAAATTAACGTGCAAGTGGCTGGGCACTCCACAGACACGTGTACCCTTAACGTAGTTCTCGGGGATATTCAGCGTGACACAGTGTGACAAGGCTGGCCCTTAGAAATTGAAGTACAACAGAAACAGGAAGTAAGAGTGAGAGAAAGTTGTGGTGGAAGAGTACAGCAGGATTCGCCACCATCCCCTGTCAGAGTCTCGTGGAGCTTTAGGTGTTTTCGCTCAATAAACACTCAGAACGCCCGGTTTGGGAATCGAAACCGTGATCCTATGACCGCGATCCTATGACCGCGAGTCTGCTGCCCTAACCACTGGGCCATTGCGCCTCCACAGATTTAAAATAAAGGATATTAAAATATAGATTAATTTTTATGACAATAAAGAGTAAAATAAATATAATTAAATGAAATAGAATTTAATGAAAATATGATATGAATATAAGAGCGGTGCCAGTATGGTCACCCGCCGGGATTATCGCACAAATAATGAGTAAGAGACTCGAAATCTATCACCTTGCCTACTGAATTTTAATATTTAACGTGGGAAATGTTTCCTTTTTATTGATCTTTGTTGTTAAATTTACATTATGCAAAAAATCAAGCAAAAATGACAAAAAAAAAAAAAAAAACAACCAGAAATAGGAGTTTCGCTGAAAATGTAAAATGGTGAAATTTCTAGAGTATTTAATGATTTTAATTTTTTCGTAAAGCTAAAAATCGTATTAGAATTATCAGGATTAAAATAAAAGGGTAAATTTGTATTGATTTGGCAATTATATTTTGATACAGAATTAATTCACCTCAATCTAACGCATCTAAAATTTATAAAGGGATTTGAACCTTAACAGCTGTAATTTTATCAACATCATATCAAATTTCCTTATTTCGTCTGTCTCTCCCAACTTCTTTTATATTTATTTTTAGTAATACTTTTTATTTTTCTACAAAAGCTTGCGTTGTTTCGAAAATATATTCTTTCGTTCTTTTTGGCTCTCATTTAGTGTTTGTTTAGCTCAAAACTTCACGTTTCTCTTTCGCTTAGATTTGCGTTATCGTTTTTGTGCTATTTTTTATATAATTTTTATCCTCTTAGTAAACAAAATCTGGATATACAGGCAAATAAATATAATTTGTATTTTCTCTATCTGTCTGTCTGTCTGTCTCTCACTCTCTTTCACACACACACACACACACACACACACACACACACACACACACACACACACACACACACACACACACACACACACACACACACACACACACACACACACATTTAGAGAAACAGCATATTAAACTAAATCTATTCCTTATAAAATAAAATAAAAGCAAAATGTTAAAAATAGTCTGAATTTACACACGTTAGAATTTAGCAAGCTAAAATGAATTGATAGATTAGCTAATTATAATATATTGACTGAAATAAATTACAAATAAATGATCAGAGTTCAGCGCTTCTTAATTATTACAGAGACAGTTGTTATTACAAAATGTTGGCCCTTCACATATAAATACACACATATGCACGCACATACGTATACAGAAAAGAAATTTAATATGTATGTATGTGCGAATATGTATGTATATATATATATATATATATATATATATATATATATATATATATATATATATATATATACATATGTGTGTGTGTGTGTGTGTGTGTGTGTGTGTGTGATTGTATGATTGTATTTGTATATGTAACTATGTCTGTGGGAAGATCGACACTTAATTAAAACACTGTGCATCAAACTGGCTTTATACAATTTGCATGATCCTAATTTTACTCCCCAGGTTTTGATTGATTTGAAGCAATGTCATGTGACGCTCGTATATGTTAAGTTAACCTGTAATCGAACTCCAAGCATCAATAACGCAATTCAAATTCATTACACTTCCACTGCATTGATTCTTCGTTATGCTTACATCTGTTTATTCTGTGCAAATGTCTGAAGGATACTAAACTACAATAGATATTAAACCAGTCCCAAAAGAAACTCAACTTTAAAATTGCATGCTCGTCATCCTGCACTGTGTGTTTGGGGTGGGATTGAATTTTGTGGGAAATATTGACCGCTAGTCTAATAATAAATGTCAACAAACTTATGTCAAAACAGTTAGTCATCAACTTTAAAGTGCTACGATGAACGCATGTTTAATGTACTTGGTAGATTGTTGCACATGGAGCACTCAGAGATATGGAAATGCAACATGTTTGTGCAAAATTTTTTCAAATGGAAAATTACTAAAATACATACTTTTCTTATTTTGCAAGTAGCTTAAGTTCGAAATAATTTGAGCCATACACTATGCCCTAGAGGTATTAGAGTTCGACATACACACACACACACACACACACACACACACACACACACACACACACACACACACACACACACACACACACACACACACACACACACACTGTATATCATATCATGAATATATGAGCATCAGTTTTTCTAGGCTTGTACCAGAATATCTAATATATAAGGAAATAATCCTTTCTATCATAGGTACAAGGTCTGAGATTTTGGAGAGGGGGTTCTATTCGATTAGATCAACAACAGTCTGAACTGGTACTTAATTTATCGACACTGGAATGACGAAAGGAAAAGTCAGCTTCTTATTGGCTTTTGGTGCAAAGCACACTCATGTACCAAAACCAAAACACACTCTAGTTCATATCGCTAGCGGGGAGATAAATCTCCGTTACCTCCAGCGCTGAGACCACCAGATCACATGATTTCGGACTTCCGTGGCCTTGTAAAGGATGGACGCCCAGCCGGTAGAATTTTAACTCACAAACACAGCAATAATAGCAAAGAATAATTGGCAGCAGTATCAAGGTCAACATTGTTTTATTATATTATTGGTCTGGAATATTTTGCCGTTATTCCGAAGATAACGTGAATTACATTGATATAGTCAAAATGTGCTACATTAGTTCTCCACTGTTAAATTATGAATTGTTGCACACATTTTTTAGCATAATGCAAACACTTTTAAATGCAATAGAACTTCTTTAGTATTCTTTAATTATTTTTAACCTATGCCATTCCGCAGCAGCAGCCGAAGAGATACTATGACGATACAGCAAAAAGCAGTAACAACATTGATAGCAGCGCAAAGGATAAAGATCATATATATGATATATATAATATATTTCCAGCTACGTCCTGCTTGAACTATGAATCTCTACAAGGGAACAGCTATACCGCACATCATATGGTAGAAATAGCAGCCGGCAGTATTTAGATTGCAATGTCCGCCCTTAATGAAAGAAAAACATATTGGTGAATGTTATTCTAGAATTTGGTGAAACAGAATAGTCACTTCTGGAACAACATTGGTCAGAGATCTTATCATTCAAAGCTAATATGTGCTAAGTAAAAAGATCAAAATTTGCAGTAGCTTTAATATTACCTAGCGCTACACAAAAAGGCTGAAGTTTTTGATGGCTATGTAAATGAAACAAGCTATGTGGAAGGAACGGAATATCATAATGTGCCGCAGCTTCATATGTGAAATAAAATATCAAGGCACTTCATTACATTGAAATCATAAGTAACTTTCCCTACCAATTTTTGGAAGGTCATGCAATAATATTTTATCGTTTACTGTTACATAGAATTCAATTAGGAGAACAACAGCAGCAGGAATAGCATTTAGATAGTACTAGGAGGATTGAAGGAAAACCATCGTAGTCTTTACAATGACTGCTATAAATCATCTCTGTTACATGAAACAGTATCAGCATCATCAAAAATATTCTGTCTCAGCCAATTACATTTTATTTGTGATGCAGGTGGTAATATTTACAAAAAAAATATAATGAGAATTACGTTCCATAATACAAATTATATGAAATAATAATGGCAACAGTAGCACATCTTAAAAATATTCAACCTTTATACATTTGCAGACGTACAAAGTCATATATGATAGAAAGAGCAAATCAGGAAGTTATCATCTACAGATATCCACTCTCTTCAGCGTGACTACTTTGGATCATCACTTCATTCTTTGCACTTTGCTACTGATGTATAACAATTTAAGTCTGTTTTCAACCATTCACCGAAATACTTAATTTTCTCTGTAAACCTCTTTCGCTTATTAAATATCAAAAATACTATAGATTTCCTTGTTTGATGGTGTCTAATAAAATGCTTTCAGTTTTTGCCATTGTTATTACTTCATTATTGATTGCGTAATCTCCCTATGGTGTTCTCAAAAGCTTTCTATTTGTCTCTACCTTGAAGTCTTCTCATCTATTGGTCAACACTGTTGTTAATGTCAATGTTTTCGCTCCATATCATTGATCAGATCATACGTTTCAGTTTAGAAGCGTTATTTTGTGCGATTCTTTCTTGATTGCTTTTCATTTCGTTTTCTGTTCTTTAATTTGCATTCAACTCGGCATTGCTTTGTCATTGAGTGTGCTTCCAAGGTTCTGTAGGTCATTTGATTTGTAAGCTGTTAAGATAATATCTTCTGTATAACCAATGTTGATGGTTTTCTAAATTTTATATTGGCACTTCTGGAATGTCTTCTACTTATCTGAAGATCTTAATGTATCTACTGTATAGATCAGAAAACAGTATACAGCCAAGGTTTTGCCTGATTCTTACGAAATTTTCCATTCTAACTTCCCCCGATATAGTTTTAGTGATTTGGAAGTCTTTATCACACATCTTAAATTGTGATACACATCGGATCATTTTCACATTTAAGTCTATCAAACAATTAACAACGAAACAATTTGCTGCTGCTATAAGTTTCCTAAATCGAAAGAAAAATATGTAAATATCTGAAGTATAGAGATATTAGAATTTTGTCTAAGAGTACTTTTCACAACACATTAGAAATTATTACATTTCACAAGCTATATTAATTCTAGAAAGATCATTATAGTCTTAACTGTAATCTGCGAACTCCATAAAACGAAGTCGCAATATGGCATCAGACCAAAGGCTGAAAATAAAGTAAATGAGTAAGAAAATTCTATATTTGAAATCGCTACCATGATCGTACTAGAAGGAAAATTGCTTGATCAGCTCGAAATATTAGCCAAAATACATGCAAAACATGCTCCATTATCTTTAACAAATACGTTTAGATAACGTCTAATTAAAATACCTCCAGGAAGAACGGCCGAACGGGCAGACCTTAAACGTGTTTGATCTGGCCAGTCAATTGCACGCACGCACGCACGCACACACACACACACACACACACACACACACACACACACACACACACACACACACACACACACACACACACACACACACACACGTATGTATATATTGAAGACATTATAAAAGTGAGTGGAGTAATACACATCCTTAAAACTTGTTTGATACAATATTATTTACATTACAGTCTCGCTAGGTTTCAGTCCGACTTGTTTTTCTGTTGCATAAGTATCTTAGTGTCCCTTGATGTAGCATTTATGTGCATCAAGTTCGGTAAGTTGCAGTATATGTTCATCTAGAGTAGACGAGTCTATACACCTTTGAGTAGACGCATCGACGTAGCATTATTCAAGGTTGTGTCCATGCGGGTGGGTGAAGCGAACTGAGGAATTCAGTATTTGATAATCCTTCTCAAAGTATAATTAAGGTGAAGGAGCCATAAGAACTTCATATATATGATAATAGAGATTGTTATAAAATACGGTATGACTAAAGATATTGGTATCATTTAAACTTTGAATCACCTATAAGAATTTAAGGGGAAAGATTTCTTACATACTTAGTTGTAGAAGAAGCCTCATCTAAGTCAAGATGTATTTCCATCACAGAGCTCACTTGATAAAAATAGAATGAACCTTATAAGATAAACAAATAGATTAACAGGAATCAATAAAATGATTAACAGATAGATTAGCAGGAATCAATAGCACGAGGAACTGGAGTGTAAATAAAAATAGTAAAATGATAAAGAGGAATCAAGTTTATTGTGAGATTGTAAAGAATTAACTTGAATAGTAGTTAGAGTTCAAGATATGGAATATTTCTTCCATTTCTTCCAAGTATAAACTAGACTTCGAGATCTCAATAATGTATGGCAAAGCTCACTCATTATCGCCTATACAACATCAAATTTAGTGTCCTTGTGCTTTAATGACCAGACTACCTCACTAAAACGTGTACATATTTATTTTATCCCT
>NC_142928.1:71283491-71308491 GCF_046866305.1 Octopus bimaculoides | reverse complement strand
AGTTTATTGGGAGTTACATGTAAGGATCAAAACTATTTTATTCAACTTCGTTGGTACTCGTGAGACTCAAGAGTACCAGTGCATTTGAATCAAACTGTTTTGATCCGTACACCACACGCACATACACATATATATGTATCATATTAATGTTTGTTTTTATATTTAGTTATAATAAAAACAATTTTACATTAATCTGAAAGGTTATCCCATGAATTTGTTGACTATTCTTTAACAAAATTAGTACTGAGAGTGACCTTTTGAGTTTTGACCTGCTAAGCCATCATCACTCTGTTTGATTATAGCTTAGTTGGCCGAAACTTCGAAGTTAAAGAATGATTATATATATATATATATATATATATATATATATATATATATGTGTGTGTGTGTGTGTGTGTGTGTGTGTGTGTGTGTGTGTGTGTGTGTGTGTGTGTGTGTGTGTGTGTGTGGAAAGAAAAAGAAGGAGAAGTGGAAGAGCAAGCCCGCTGCCAGGGAGCCAGAAAAAGAAGAAAGAAGAGGTGGAAATGAAAGCTGCGACCAGAAGGAAGGCAGACATATGCGTGTGACTGTGTTTGTATCTGTGCATGTGTGGATACATATATGTATAAGAAAATTTATTCATCACTATCTATGGAATCTATCCCAATATATTTATTACGCATACACTCACTGAATAGGAAACAATGAAAGCGCTAAAAAGAAAAAAATAATCAAAAAGAAAAACTAAGAAGTGATTAGAAATAACCCTTGGTACTTCATATTAAACGGGATAAATTAGAGTGACAAATTGTTATATCGCAATACTAAGCAGTGACTGTGTGAGGTACGAAATTCTCGTCGCCACTGTTATATCGCACGTTCAGATGACCTCTACTCAGCTACTATTTCTTTATTTGGCACTACGCCACGACACAGAGGGAACACTACAAGGACAGATGCAACACCACAATGGGGGAAAAAAACACGAAACGAATGAGAATGAGACGTTATATAAAAATGAAGAAATGAAATGGCTGCATGGGACCCATTCCCATGCAGTACGATTTGAACGTTTATATACACTATTTACAATCGTTCAATTTTTCCATTGTTTTTTTTTCTTAATCATCTTTTTTTCTCTCTTTTTTTCACATGACACACTTTTACTTTTTTTCTCTTTTTTGTTTCTTATTTTCTATTTTTTCCCTTTTTTCAACAAAACAATTTTACTTACTTTTTTACTTTTTAATACTTCATGAAAGGTTCCAAGTCTTTTAGCTCAACTACTGGTGCCAGGTGTTCGAACTCCACCAACACTCCGAGCGGGTCAATCCCGTCTCCGCACATGTCTTTCAATCTCTTGTATGCGTCTTTGTCGACCACAATGGCGTTCACGTTTTCGGAATATATACCCGTGGGTAACCTCACTCTTATGTTATGCTTGAATTTAAAATTTTTTTCTTTCTGTCTCTTTGCTTTTTGCATATGTTACGAAATTCCATTTATTTTTTCCTCTTGGTTTTCTCTTTACTTCTTCCACTTCTGGAACCTTTTCCTTTCCAACTCTGAACAATCTCTCTATTTCACCCTCGCACAGTTGCACTCCTGAATCTTTTTCCTTCGCTGGGACAACTGGCGTCTTTAACACTGTTTCCTCCTTCTGTATCTCCTTCTCGCACACTTTTTCACTTTCTCTCTCCACCACCCTTTTGTCTGCCTTCCTTCTGGTCGCAGCTTTCATTTCCACCTCTTCTTTCTTCTTTTTCTGGTTCTCCGGCGGCGGGCTTGCTCTTCCACTTCTCCTTCTTTTTCTTTCCACCACCGTGAATCCCTGTTTCTTCTTCCATCTCCACCTGTACTACCTGGTTCGCACTCTCCCGCTTCTCCATCTGTTCTCTCTGTGGGCACCTCGCCTTCATGTGGCCTTTCTCCTCACATGCAAAACATATAGGCGGCCTGCCCTCCACTATCACTCTCAATATCAAGTCATCGGGCAGCACCGTCTCCTTCTATTGTTGCCTGGATAGTGAGCTGAATTCCGTATCCCCAGTAATTAATTCTTTGTGTCCTTGTGGCCTTCAATATTTTGGCCCTATCCTTCATGTTGAACATTATGGCTGTTATCAGACACGTATCGTTTAGTTCTAGGGTTACTTTGCCTACTCGTACTCTGGCCACACATTTGCCACAGTACGAAGTAAAAAGCACCCACTCCTCCGATCTTATTGCCTCCGTGGAGTATTTAATTTCTTCTTCCTCTGTCGCGAAGTGCACCTCCACGGTGGCATACTTCCTTCCTCTTGTTATAAATGTTGTTAAATTTTTTATGCTTTTTAAACATTCTTCCATTTCCTCCACTGTCACAATCTCTATCGTTCTCGTTGCAATTTTTATTGTCTTGAATACAACTGTTCTTTTTGTTACATTGCTTGTCAGTTTTGCAGGCGGCGTTAACTTTAACGTATCTCCAACTTTTTCCAGCAACCTCTCACAATCCTTCATTTTCTTTGGTTCTATCTTAATTTCAATTATTTCCAACGTTTCCTCTTCTATTCCTTTTCCAGTTGCGGCCGCATAACTGTGGCCACCCACTGGCGTTTTCTCCATTTTCCCCCCAACGGGAAGAGAAAAAATAAAAGAACAATTCCAACAATTCGAACAGTAATAATTAACAAACATACATTTAACGCTCTGACTTATGATAAAAACACCCCGTTATTAACAACTCAAAAAGCTCTACTCAATTACCTCGACGTCTAGACTTCTCCCTCTTTATCTACGTATTGGGCTAGCCTACTTCATCGTCTGGAGGCGTCGGCACAATACAAATAAGGAATTAAACAGAAAATCTCATATGAAGTCATATACTGTTAAAAATAATGAGAATTTCATCGATTCAATACTCTAGTTGTAAACAGGAAATATAGAGCAACACATCTCATAAGTATACCATTCGTAATGGTTAATGGCTAGTTAACTTCATGTGTTCAGTTGAGTTTCCCAAATATCCAATATAAAGTGTGTTTCATATTTTATGTAAAATTAATACCTCTGAAAAGTTAAATGCCTTGACATCTGTGACAAAATTCAAATCCGAAAGACACTTTGTATCTTGCGTATTGGATAGGCAGGAAAGGAAAAAAATCAAACTTGTTTTCTACCATCAATATGGGCACTCCTGGCAAGTCAATAAATATAGGACAAATAGTCAACGAAGGGGATATCTCGTATCCCGTCTGTAGTATTATGTTGTTTTTGTGAGCGAAATACATATCTATGGACGGTAATGTACACATAGTTCATTTTACGTGGTCTCCATATTTGCTATACATAACCACTGTGAGATCGGCTGAATTGTATTATTTACAAGGATGTAGCTGGCTTGCATACAGTACTGAGTTCAATCCCTCGGGTGTGAGACACTATCTGAAATCCCAAACATAGTATTATTAATCTATTTATTCGGCACGATTCCATCTCTACTGGAAAGGTTAGTATAATCAATTAAACAATAGAATCATGTAAATAAATTTCGCATTTCTTTGTGTTGATGAGTTCTTAACAACTGCGAAAGAAATATTAAAACCGATATGAAACAATAGATACCAAAACATGAGAAAAATGAGTATAAAAAGCAATAATGCAAACTATAAACTGACAAACAAATACACAACATTATTTTCTCTTTGATTTCTGTCTTTTGTAGTAATCATTTCATTATCGAAATGTACTGGGAGTGATCTTTCATAATTACTATTGATATGCAATTCTTTGATGAATAATAAACACTATAGCTTCATTAGTGCTTTTTAAGAGTAAAACACTTATGGAAAGATTTCAACATAAATAAGATATTTGTTTTTCTACCCACTAAATTAATATGATTAGAAAAGAAATTCAATATTGGATAGCCACGCATGCACACACAAAAGAGACATTCACATTCGTATATATACGCATACATACAAACAAACACATAGTTATTTGAGTGTATATCTCCCGCCCATTACTTTTTTTACTTCAAAATACACAAACATATATTTGCTTAGAATACACCTACACAATGTTATATAGTGAAACTCTCTCCCTCTCTCTCACACACACACACATACACGTATATGTACATCCATTTCATCATACATATATACATACACACATACAACTATAACAATTCTTATCTGTTTTCGCATGATATTTTACATATCTACATATATTTGAATAAAAAAGTTACTCAAAATACACGCATATACCTTTTCTTAATTATTGGATGTTTGTATTTTTTCCCTGAAAGAATTTTAAACAAATTAAGTGCATTTCAATCGATACAACTTTTGGTATTAACGTTCATCTTATTTGTGATAGGAACTTTCTTTTCTCTATTGCATTATTTTACAAAGCTTAGAGATTAATGTTAACAAATAATATTAAAAGTGTCACGTTAGTACAGTGTTAGCTACAAGTTATTGTTCAGTAAATATTAGTTATAAACTAGAAATATATGTTTATTGATTTTGCTTATTTCTTTAGATGGTATAATATTGATTAACTATAGAATGATGCGTAGTATTGTCTTTCGTTTTAAAGTAAATATATCATTACAAAGTTAAGTTGCAATGACTATAATGATTAGGAGCATGGACATGGTGTCGGTGTAATTGCTCAAAAATTAAGCAGTATATATAATCAAAATATTAGAATATTATATTGTTAGTAAATATACATAACAATCAATAATTTAGGTTTTCTGAAGGCAGCTAAATGGCAGAATATTAAGCACGCTGGACAAGATGCTTAGCGGTAATTCGCCCGTCTTTACATTAGAAGCCCAGAGTCTTTGCCTTTCATCATTTTGAGGTTGAAAAATATGTTCCAGACGAGCAGTGGGGCTGATGTTACCAACTGACCAATCCCCTTAACATATTGCTGGCCTTGTGCCAAAATTAGAAAGAATGGTTTAGTTTTCCATTGTGTTTCCATAGGCATACTGCGTAGGTTTATATTTTTTCTAACACGACGACCAAAACTTAACATTCAATACGTGTTTCATTAGTCTAGATTCCCACGAGCAAATCCTATCATCACTCAAGAATGGCAGAAAGGAATTTTGTCATAATGACTTGATACCTATTTACAACAGAATCACGAATGCTAAAATATAGAATAGCTTATAGTTCTCCTTATTTATAGATGCTTGAGCAATTGTGAGAATGCGAATATCTGTCATTTCTTTAATATTCGTATTTTTTTTCAAGTAGAATATTAATTTTTCATTAAAAGATATTAAACACATTTATACATGTAATATAGGAGTAATTTTCTCTTCAAGAAAATTATTTGATGAAGAAAATCGGTACAATCGATCTAAAGGACATCCCCCATAGGGATGGAGAGAACAGTTTACGCATACGCAGGAAACAAAACAGTAAATAAAAGTTCCTATGAGGCGATATATCACTGGTGCCAAGTTCTACATTATTTATCTCCAACTAAATATTGATTCATTTTAGGCCAGAAAATTTTCATTTTTAGTGTAATGCAGATGTCAACATTTACCATTGCTTTTTGAAAAATAAGGTCAAGTAAAATGTTACATTCGTTTTCATAATATCTGAAAAGAAATTCCACATAACTATTGTTAGGAAATCAAGATTATGGTAGGAAAACTGTAAAAAATATAAGAAATAATATATTCTCATATTCGACAACGGTTGATTTCGGACAAAATAAATATGTTCAGAGGCGAAACAGGAATTTTTACTTCTGAAAACATTGGTATAAGAAGCATCTATAATCCGGGGTCAATGTTTCTCAAGGTTTTTCTATGAATATTAAACTTTATTATTTTCCCAGGCTCGTCTGTACGTTCAGAGTTCAAATGGCGCCGAGGTCGACTTTGCGTTTCATCCTTCCGGGGTCGAGGGAATAAGTACTAGCTGGGTACTGTGGTCGAGGTAATCACCGAGACCCCCTACAAATTTCGGACCTTGTGCCTGTAGCAGAAATGATTATTTTTTAGGTACAGCTTTTTCAAATAAATTTAATTACTCTTTACGCATGAAAACTATATCATGCTCTGAATGCCGAAAACATTAAACTGAGAGTTTTAAAATGTTGCTTTGTGATACAATCACAAGGCCAAAAATCCGGCGTACACAGGAGGGGTCCTGAAGCAATGACTGCATCTACCTCAATATGTGGTTGGCATACATTTCATCGACAGGCAATATTAACTGCAGCGGAATTTGAATTAAAAATATAGAGTACATGTTGTCGGATATTTTGTAACATTTACTACCAATTCATCAATATAAAAACCAAGTTATGTCGGCCATTATACCACAATGCTTAGTATGGGCTGAAATAAAGCAAAAAAAAAAGTATGTTACTACTGTCGCTTAAAAGCGATATATAAAGATGCAATATCGAATCTTATAGATATTTGTTAGAGTAATGTAGGTGTTTGAAGTTGACCTACTATGATTTTATCAGTATTATCACCATAAACAATATACCAAATGCACTGTAATATACTGCTGATAGATTAGCAACTATACTGTAAACTTAAAGACCACTTCTTATCTCTTATAATAATTGTGGACTGCTTAGTGTGTTAGGGCACATTGATGGACAGACATTTCCTGAAAATCTTTTAATTTAAACAACGCCTATCTCTGAATAGGACCTACTTTTCACTCATAACAGACACTGAGAAAAATCCACAGTACGCAGTGCGCAATATATGGGTATTACGCTGTACAGGAGCGTAATAATATATGTATATATATAGATATATATGCATGCATATATAGGACGTCATCAACGGTGCAAATAACATGAAATACGTAAATAAGCGAGCGAAATACATTAACAACGAGAAAAAATGGAAAACAAGACAAGTAAACACAGAGAACCTAGCCGACCCTTCATCAGTTGTCGGCTAGATTCAACAATTTAATTATACATATGTTCTGCCATAGATCAATGCATATCAGTCGTTAAAATATTAAAAATTATTAAAGATTCAGGAATACACAAATGTATAAACATGTAATATACATATATAAGTAGATGAGTGTAATTAAGTTACAACAGCGTTGTAAAAATGATTAAGAATAAAAATATGCCCTTATAAAAAAGGTTAATTACCTCTTCCGAAGATCGAATAAAAGAACATCGTAGCGTTGAAGTTGGAATATTTCAAAAAACATATGTAGATAATCCGAGAGAATAAGTAATCCTGTTTAGGTAATCTATTGGTGGTAATCCCCTTAGGGCCGTTTCAGGGGGTACAACAATCCATAGATTTTAAGGGTATTTTCACTCCCAAAATTGGATACTGCCTCCTTTAGGTAAACCAATTAAAGTACATTGTTTGAATTAGGCTCGAATTAATAACATGGTATTTAGGAATTTACATAAATACAAAACCTGTTTTCACAAGCAATCTAATGAGACCCAAAACTCAAAATCTAGGAAACGTGAAATTACGCTCTCACAGTCGGGGGTGACTTAACTCCTAATAACCGGAAAATGAATACCGATGCGGGTGGTGAGGGCCTGTGATTGTCGAATTAAGGAGTCGTGTCCGTTAGCCGATTCCTGTTTACGTAATCACGTAGTATATATGAGTTCTGTAGAAATCTCTGCTACACAGAAGTTAGGAGTTTATATGTGAAGCACTGTAGGCTTTAAACGTAGATATAGGGCCAATTTGAAGTCTTTTACTAATACAAACTATAAATCTTCTAAAACGCTAGCCTCGTATATACAAGAACGTAACTTTAAAATATGCAATACTCATTATCTTGGTCAGTAATAGCAGAAGCACCCCCCATACAATACAATTACGATTGTATGTAAATTGAGTATTAGAGAGTCCATGAATATTCTTCGTCGATATGAGCCAACCTCATTAAATAAGTTCTCGGATGCTATATTTTCCTCTAACCACAGATACAGTTCAACATTTAAATATTTTGGTAAACCTTGTTAAATTAATCAATTATTTTTTAATTATTTATATTTCGATTAATCGCTATGCTCCTGCCATCCAGTAACATCTTATTGACCAATTATTACCTGCTTAACATTTTTAACATACTCTAAATCGTCTTTCCCACAATTCCTTGTTATAATATTTCCTCCTCCTGTTAACAACTGCACCTCCTTATATAACTAAATCTCATCAACCCAGTAGAAAGTCGCACGAAATGTGTCGATTGTGAACTATTTGAGATTCGTTCTCTTCACTTTCGAGTTGGACGTGGTGTTTCAGGAAAGTTAGTAAGTTTTTTGTTTTTTTACGTGCGTTACATTGTTGAACTGTTGTGTTTAAAAAAAACACCTTGTTTTTCCCGCGCGAACGGGACTGTTGTCGTTGTCCCCCTTGTTTGAAGGATTCGAACTTATTACTTCATGATTGTGAGCTAGACGCTCCTACGACTGAGCTATGCGCCTTCGTATATATACAAGGGTGTGCCGAAAAGAAACCGGAATTTTGTAATATTATTTTATTCACTTAGGTTTTCATGTTTACACTTTTATCACCTTCAACGTATACTCCATTTGAAGCAATGCATCAGTCCAGCTGCATTTTACCACTGTTCGAAGCAGTCCTAGAACTCTAGCGAAGTGATGCCTTGTAAGGCCACGATCGATTTTTCTTCACCTTTTCCACACCTAGGAAACATTTTTCTTTCAGGACTTTTTCATTCAGGGAAACCAAAAATGAGTTGCAGGGAGTAAGATCGAGTGAATAGGGTGGGTTGTTAAACGGGGTAATGCCATTTTTGGTAAAAAAAAAATAAGTCTCACACTCAAGGTGGTGTGCGAAGAGGTGCTTTGTCGTCATAAAAATACTACTCTCCGCGTTTTCGTTTCACCGTGTCTCGCAAACGCTTCAGAACTGCTAAGTAAAATTACTGGTTAACAGTTTGACCAGGAGGAATAAATATTGTGTGGACAATTCCTTTCGTATCGAAACAAATCAGCATCATCTTAACATTAGACTTTTACTTGATGCACTTTATGGGGACGTAGTGACATTGCTGCTTCGTTTCCGGATCGTAGACTTGGTACCACATTTCGTCACCAGTGATGACGTTTGAAAAAAGGTTAGGATTAACTTCCAACTGTTTGTTCAGTTCACGACATGCTTTCAGTCGTGACTGCTTTTGTTCTTCCGTGAGCAAGTGGGGTACAAATTTTGCTGCAACACTTTTCATTCGCAATTCCTTACACAAGACACATCAGCCATATCAACAAGGTCGCCAATTGTTCGGCGACGGTCCTGCTTGATCAGTTCAAATTTTCGTGATGTTTGCATTCGTTCAAGAGGTTAACAGTCGCCCTGGACTAGGTTGGCCTTCAAGCGACAAGTGGGAATGTCTTAAGGTTTGAGGACTACAGTTAAACTTGTATTTTGCCCATGGCAGCGTCCTTGTAAGCTCTCTGAAGCATGAGAGCTGTTTCGGCGGGCTTTTTTTCCCAGATGAAAACAGCATTTTACGGGAGCACGCTGTTCCTTCGTTTCAGCCATCGCAAAAATCGATGAACAGGGTCGAAGCACTGCAAAACAAAGACGCACAACGTGGCAGTACGACATTACTAGACGCCATCAGCCGGGAGACTGATGCTTGGCTTGAGGGTCGCACCAAGTTGCTTCTAGCGACGGGCGCCTGAACCACTAGGCTTGTCCCACAGAGAATGTTTGTGGTTACCTTTGGGCACCCCTAGTATGTATATATATATATATATATATATATATATATATATATATATATATATATATATGCAGACATACAGGTATATACATAAAAGTTTAGATATTCTGAAGCTTGATTTACAGACATACATACAGCACAATTCTACTCACTTTTTCTGAAACAAAATATTAAAGTATCTAATTTAATTTTTTTCACATCTTAAATGTATTTACTCAAAAATGTTTTCACACACATACAAGCATTGATGTATGCACATATATGTGACTACATAAATGTGTATGTATGTATATGTGTATATATATATAAACATGTAAATATATACATACATATATGTGTGTGTGTACGGATTCAAACACATACACACACATATATCGAATTAGAAGCTTGATATCTCCTGATATTGTATCATATTAAACAATACTGCACATTTTGGAATTACATATTAAATAACTTAATATTTTCGCAATGTAAATATGTTTATACATATGTTCGCATTTATGACATATACACATGTATAGAGTGTTCATATCCTTATATATATATCTATATATATATATATACATAGACATGTATATACATATACATGCATATATGCACACATATACTTTCATATATATATATATATATATATATATATATATATATGTATGCATACATAAAAATACATCTGTATCTATATCTATCTATCTATCTACATATATATAAATACATCTTATATATACATACATATACATACATATACATATATATGTGTATATATACATATACATATATGTTTATATATATATATATGTGTGTGTGTGTGTGTGTGTGTGTGTGTCACAGTTATTACATTAACAGCTTAATATCGAAATTTATATTTGTAATATCAGCCACAACAAGCATAACTCTTTGTAGAAAAGAAAACGGATATATTTTGCACTATTTTTCATTGCAATTCTATTTTTACTTTTCTTGCTAAGAGTTTATTGCTTTATGTAGAATATTCATATTGTAAAAATAACATTGTATTGAGAATTAATTTGAAATAATTTGTTGAAACTGTAATGCGTACTAGCTGAGATTGATAAAGATCAATTTTAAGTTGTCTTTTTTTTATGATAGGATTTTTCTAATTTTTAGATCACGCCATCACAAATGCATGCCGCCCAATAGTTGATTGCAATTGATCATTCGTGAATATTATTCATTAGAGCCTTTTGATTAGATATCAAAAACAATCTCATGTAAAAAAAAAAAAAATTGATTAATTCCCTCTTGGAACTGGCATTTATTATGCTGGCTACTTTCATTTAGTATTCAAGCAATCATTTCAAAATGCAATTCCTCTTTTTGCCATTTAACCCCACTGCTTCTGTTTTATTGTATTGAATATAACGATGAAATAAAAGTTAGACCGTTTTCCCGTATTCTCTAAATTCCAGATATGATTAAGTACTATTTGCTGCTACATATATGGTTGTTGATTTTTTCTTTCATCTTTGTTGTTCTAAATAGTTTTATAAAATAGATGATGGATCTTTCAAAACCTCCCAGAGCATTAAAAGTTATAGGATATTTCGTTTTTATGAAGTGGCACACGGGAAAATGAATTTAGAATAAACCATAACTTTACAGACTCGATTCCATTGGCTTTTTCAGGGCAACAGTGGAAGCTCATCAAATTACTATTACTGATTCAATGTCTTTGCTTTTGTATTTTGAAGTTTATTCCACAGCATATGATTAATCCATGGAGAACTTGTTCATACATAATTCAGTTTCAGTAAATTGAATATAGTAAGGCAGTACCATTAAAATAAATTACTTTGACACAAAAGCGGAAATTTGCAGAGAGGAGCACAGCCTATAGTGTCGCTTCCAGTGCAAGACAAGGGTTATATTTTATAAACTCCGTAAAGATGAAAGGCAAAGCTATTGTTAAGTGTGCAGCTCATAGCTCAGACCTCACAATTATTTCTAAAGTTGTTCTTTTTCCTCTTCCTCCAGAGAAAGAAAAATTGCAAGTTCATAGTTTGAAAACCTGATCGAATATATACCTATCCCGCTCTTTCAATGATTTGAAGTGCTATGTTAGCTGACATTTATCATAGTATAGAGTAAAAAATGAACCTATATAAAAAAGGATAATGAAATAAAATATAGCGAAGTTATACTAAAATGTAAACAGGCAACCAAAGAATAACAAGCACGCTCGGTTAGGCATTTAAAGGTATCATATTGAAGAGATAAATATATATCGAAACAAAAGTTACCTTGTTTCAGCGTCAATCAAAATAAGCTCAATGCTGAAGAAAGAAAATGCAACAGAACATCATTTGAAAACTTTACAACATTTTAGCTAGGCCGATTGAGAAAATGATAAATGAGTGCTGATGTGTGACGATGTGTATTCCAAAGGTTTCGAGAAGTTTTAGGAGAGGCAGTTATAACTGTTATACATTATTGTAATTTTCCTATATCATTGTTTTTCATCTAATAAGCAAGCCTACCAAATTTTACCTAAGATTGAAGGAAGCCAATGTTATAGCATTTTAAACATACTATTAAACACTGCTTTTCACAGTCGGCTAGTTCATAGAATACAGTCGGGATATGAACACAATTTGGAAGCTAGCTATTTAATAACGTTTTGTGTTAACTGGGTAAGAACACAGCAGGAACATAATAATATACAGACTACTTATGGACTAACTAGTATGAGCCGAGCGTCTCTTTTTCGCTGGCACAAAAAGTTCAAGGAAAGCTGAGAGACGACGCGGGGTGTAGGAGGGAGAGTGACGTCAGAACAACGGAGCTCGTTGTGAAATTTTGCAATTTTCTGGATGGAGTACATTTAGTAGTCGATGTGGAAAACATACACAGAATTATTTATGAAGATCTGAACATACGCATAATTCGTGCAAAGTTTGATCCCAGTGTATTCGGTGATGAGAAGAAGGTGACAGTAGGGAGACGGTTGAGCTCATTACCCCCAATCTATAGGCACAAGCGTGCCTGTGTGGTAAGAATGAGACAAAAGAAAATCATATTGGAATAAAAAACAAAGAAAATAACGTAATTCACTCAACACGTTGACAAAGACATCAGCAATACAAATACAACTATTTAATACAACAAAAGCGTGGTGAACACTAAGCAAACACCATCTTTCACAGAATACTTTCAAACAAAAAAATCTTGAAAAGACATCAACAGTTTTACTGCAAGAATCAAACATATCAATTCTTTGATTATACGATGAGTGCTAGCCTGTTAAATCTTATATTTATAGATATGAGAGATGAGAAAGAAGCGTATACATGATGTGCAGAGGTCAGAAGAAATGTGTTCGTCTCTTTAAAGCGTATTGCATATTTTGTATCACTTCCAGAAGAGAAGAGACTGTGAAATAATAAGAGACATTCTTGCCCATAAATTAATCCCACAATATTTGAGGAAGAAAAACATATGAGTCATATTCAATGACATGAATGGTGGTATAGACCCTGGCTTATCGTGAATTTTGTAGCACAATATGGATAAAGGGTCAGTCATGACGAAGGTTCCAGTGGTATGGGATCACCCATGAACATATAATTGCTAATAACCTAACAAAGTAGGTGTTGAAATGAAAGCTTTATGACTAAGCATCCACTGCAGGAATGAAAGGTATTACACTTTCGGCAATAAATACAATTTACGGACTTTCTGTTAAGGCTTGGCAAGACAAAAACAGCAACAACAAATTAAGGAAGTCGTTTATTGTGAAGAGGTTCTGATCACATCTCTGGAGTCGTCGAAAAAATCTCGTATTCCTTGTGAGAAGCAAATCAAGAGACACGAGAACGTCTGCAAGCTGCAGCTGGTGGATAATTTAAGAATCATCTACAGCAACAGCAACATGAAACAAATGGCTAAGACCCACCTTACACGCGTACACACGCAAACATATGGCTTGTTTGCTCAATCTACACGTCTTTTTACTTTCGAGCCCTTATATAAAAATACGAAATTATTATTAATATTATTGTTACAATTGTCGTAATTATATTGTCATTGTCTTGTACGCGGTATACTTTGTTTTAGCTTACACTGGTTTCTACTCTATAACATCCTTCTAAATCTTCTGAATCGTCTCCTTTTTATTCTTGCTTTTCAGCCGCTTCTCTTTTCCCTATTCGTCGCCTTTTCCAAGTATGTCATTTACATTCCGATACTGTCGACACATCCTCAGTGAATCATCTGTATTCCTTCCTACTTTAACACCCTGCCTGCCTGCATCTCTCCCTCACTCATTCACAGTATCTCCCTGCCTATTTATATACATAAATACGTACGTACATACATACATACATACATACATACTTACGTACGCAAACACACACACACACACACACACATAGAGATACAGCCAGGGAGCGGTGAATAAAATGTATAAATTACGCAAAAGTAAAAATAACACTGACATCTCATTTTAATAGATGTATTTACCAAGATTACATAAAATATCTTGAAATACTAAAGAGTAAATTTATTCAATAACATCGCCACTGGCTTCAACTACAGCCTCCAGACAACTTCGGAATCTCCTGCAACTCTTCTGCACGTTCTGTTTGTTTAAGTTGGTGAATGTTGACATAATCCTTGCCTTCAGTTCACCATTGGTATTAAGAAGAGTTTCGTTGGTTTCCGTTCAACTCCGCCCCACACATACTAATGAAGGCATTGCAGTCTGGGGAGTTAGGTGGCCGGATGTTAGGGGTGGTGTGTTCGCTGAAATTGTCTCACAGACATGACTGGGTTCTTCTGCTTGTGTGGCATGGTGCAGAGTCCTGTTGCCAGACATAATGTCTTCCAGCAGCCACCCTCTTGACCCAGCGCAGCACTACCTCATTAAGGCACTTGATGTAGGCTTCCATGTGGAGTCTGAGGGCGTGTGAGAAGATGAATGGTGGCATAACGTCACCATCACTAGTGATCACTCCTAACACAATGATGTTGACTGGAAGTTTGATTTTTATTACTCTCAGTACATGTCCTCAGGTTGCATAGTATATATATATATATATATATATATATATAGGTAAATATTGAAATGAATACTAGTAAAGATATTATTATTATTATTATTATTATTATTATTATTATTATTATTATTATTATCAGCGCCGAATCTAATTATGTGATAATGACAATAATAATTTCATAAGTGGTGGCAGCAGTACACGATGCACCGTCTTGTTAGAAAGTGGAAGTAACCCCACCCCCCCAACTTAACAACCAATCTCATTGAAAATGTGCAACGGACTTACAGAAATCTGGTAAACGAGAGGAGTTTAACATACTATCTCAGCTAAAAAGCCGTCGAATGAGGTAACAGATATACGTGGATGATGATCTCGAATTCTGACTAGTGTTTCCATTCTCCTCAGCAGGTCTTACTGGACCTAAAGTGAAAAATGCATCTCACTTCTTTGTAATCCGTTACGTCTTGAATAGTCTCGCGCCAAATTCCAAACAATTTCAGTACATAATAATAACTCCAAACGAGAAAAGCTTCGAGCCCTGGCAACTCATTTAACTCATATACACATAGTAGACGAACGCAAACTAATGATGTCGATGAAATGTTTTCTGATCTATCCCTCACAATCATGCTATTGATATCCATTGCATCGCTATATTCTCTCTTTTTCTATGCTTACGGATAACTTCTAATTCTAGTCAAATAAAATTAATATGCTTTCCTAGTGATATCCGATAGTATAGGAACATGTCTGACTACGTATTAGTTCCTGAAGTTTAGCTGCAGTCATCTCTGGTCGAGCAAATTTATGACCAAACTATTTCCAGCTTGAACATTTTTTCAGGCGCAATATATCTTCTAAATTTTCCCAATATCTCCGAATTTTTCATCGAAGATAAGCTGCAATTAGTGTGATGATATACGGATTCTACTTCTAGAGATCGATCGATGGACCACATAGTGAGAACCAATGGCAAAACTTTAATAAATTTTCATATAAAATTTATATTTCATTTTACTGAAAACCTTAATAAAGATGCTTGCTTACAATATAACTTGTTGAAAACAAGATGTAATACAGGCTACAACATATAAGGTAAAACATTTGAACATTATTTGTTACTACTTTTAATATTCCAGAGTCTATAGAAACTACATATATGCCTGTATGCTATTATCCAGTTGGTTTCTATGTTATAAGTATTTTCATTCACAATTTTCTATAGATATAACATTTTATTAAAAATAAATTTTGATATATATTTGGAACTAGAATTCAGTGAAACCTACATTTACTCCTTATAAACAACTATTGCATATCTAAACAGAAAGTTTAGATAGCAAATGTATTTAAGACGTAGCCAATCAAAACTTTACTGTTTTAGTCTTTTCTTGATCACTTATTGAAATCTCTGACGCATATCTATGAGCAATCTTAATAGAAATGTGATCAGGTGGCAAGTTAAACTGTTATATTATTTTTATTCAATATTACCACTTCTCGAGTTCCCACGGAGATCAACATCTGAAATAGAAATAATTTACAAGACATTTCAAATGACTACATTATTTCCTCTATTGTAACTCCAAATATTATGGCAAAAACGTTCACGTTTAAATCTAGCTAGATCAACTTTGTTTTGCATCCTCCAGTTTGTTAGGATCATTATCGGTCAAGGACTACTGGCGATTTAATGCACTAAATTGATGTAAAGATAGAAATATTTTCCATATGCAGCAAAATACATGCCTCTGTATCACATCATATCACGGTATTCATGGTATCGACCAGATTATCGGACGCTGTTGTATATTGGTGATCACAATGCACTTTGCATAGTTTTAGCTTTCAAATGATTACACAAGCAAGCAAACATTCTCCATGATCAGAAGGTTATTCTGTCGTGGGGTTACCCATTTACAGCTCAACGGATTGGAGCAACGTGAAATGAAGTGTTTTGCCCAAGAGCATGACGCACCGCTCGGTACGGGATCGAAAATACGATCTCGCGATCATCCGTTAAACACACTAGCCACTAGGACACGTGCTTTCGCATCACTCTGCGCACGCGCGCATGTATTTATGTGTAGTGTGTGTGTATTTAATTAATTTAGGAAAAAGTAATACCTATTTAACTTTTTATCTCTCTTTATCACACCGTAACTTCATCAAGCATTTTTTCTTAATGCTAAATATCAATATAGTACGTAAATTCTTCACCTCACAAAGTACTAGTGGTAGCTAGTTTGGTAATCCTATCGGAGCTTCAAGAAGTTATTCAACGGTAGAATTTTCCTGGCTACCCTCTTGCTTTCTGTGTTTCACATCTTGTACATAACATAGTAACCCAACAGAGCATTAACCTATCCAATTTTGCGATGTGATCTTTTCTTAGAGGCTTAATATTCAACCTACATTGTCTATTTTGAGTTAGATTATGTACAAGATCTCACGATTTCAGACAACGACTGAATGCAGACGAATTTCTGTTCTCTGAATTGTTCATTCATCAGGTAACCTCTCGAGTTAGCCATCAACGATATGGACGGTACATTGAATTACGCCTATTTTCGTCAATTGTGATAACAGATAATTATCATATAAATGGTTGCTTAACCGCCTTTTTTTTTTCTTGGTTTGGTTTGAAGGAATGCGCCGTGCTCAGGGCATTCGCATGTTCATTGAAATAAGCGTGAATGGTATAGCTGAATTTTTTTGGGGCGAACAACTGACAATTGAGGGTTATAGGAAAAAATCATGGGTGTAGAGGCATCTATATAGAGTCAACGTTCCAGTGAAGAAAGGTTTGGCATGATGAAGTACGGAGATGCATTGAAGCAGTTTAGTGAATAAGACACGGGAGTATTCCAATCCCTGATTATGTCATTAATTCAAGTAGCATTGGCTACTTTAGTTTTAACATTTCTAACATATAATAGATTATAAAAGGGCTCTATGTGAAATGTAATTGTAATATATAAGACTATCGTCCCTCTTCTCGTCCCCAATATCGTGATGAAAGGGAGAAAAAAGGAATTATCAGCCACTGATGAGGAGCATATGCAATAAGAGTTACAGTTGAAGAGAAAGTGTAGAGACGCACGTCCTTGGAATATTGATCTTTCGGAGCCGTGGTTTAGGATGTGACTGAGTAACAGTTGAAGAGAAAGTTTCGAGACGCACGTCCTTGGAAAGGTGACCTTTCGGAGCCGTGGTTTAGGATATGCCTGACACTCCTAGTCATATATAAAAGAGACATTAATATTAATACAGAAAGACAAAAGGTATGGTTTTAACATATACCACTTCCTCGAAGAATGAATTCGTTACCTTGAATTTCATATATATCAAAATTTTTATATTCCGTGATGAAATATAACGGAATAAGTTAACACTCACATATTCGTTTAACGTCCCGAAATTCCAGTTCACAAATTAGCCAACTGCAGTTTGAGGAGGTTAAACGAATAATTGAACAATATGGTGAGGGACAAGAGTCTTACCTATCACAAATTTAGTTCACAGGGAACTCTTATATAATCTATTGTATATCGGCCAGAGAATCTGTATAATTATAAAACCTGAAGTCACGGTCGCACTATATTTGAATCAACGGTCCATATAAGGGAAGGAAGATCTTATATGTTATATATTGGGCCTCTTCAGTTCAGCTCTATTCACTAAGCAACCCTTTGAATACTTCTATCACTAACCCATTGCCATCATGACTACCTCGATCACGAACACGACCACGACCGCGAACGCCACCACCACCACCAACAGCATCACCGCCTCCGACTTCACTATGACCACAAGAAAAGAACACCAACAACTACTACTGCTACTGCTGCTGCTACTACTGCTACTGCTGCTACTACTACTACTACTACTACTACTACTACCAGCACCAGTACAATCAAGACTGTTACCGCTGCATAAAAATATAAGCGTCAAAATTTTGAAAGTAACATGGTTAGATTGTTTGCCGTACAGTTGTATATTTTTAATAGACCCATCTGGATATTTTAACCACAGTTTAAACAACCGCAGTTGGAACAGAGGAAACAGCAACGACAACATCAATGAAAGCAACAAAATGAACAATAACATCAACTTCAAATATTGTAATTGAGATCAACAGGCTCTAAGCAAAATAGCTCGTTTGAAAATAAATAATGTAGAATACAGTGAGAATTAAAAGCGTCTTATGCTATGTGACAAATCATATTCAATATTTATATCGGATACCGTCAGAGAATGCTAGTAATTTATGATTCACAATTGGTCACATGAAACGGCTTAATAGTACCTATAGCATTATATTAACAGAATCTAGTTAACAATTAAAATATCTTCGATTTGCAGCTTTTAAGTCAGTTTCTGGTGGAACGATATAGCACGTTTAATAATCGATTGTTATCGATTTATTTAAACACTTCGAAAGCAGACAGTTATATTGCTATTTCGTGACCGTCTACCTTTCTATATTTACAGCATGTAGCTAATAAGTTGGAGATTTTCTGCTGTGTATAGACACATACATCAACAGCCTAAAGCAACGTACGTTGGAAGAACCAATTTGTTCTTCCGGGCGGAGTAACAACAATGAGATAATTAGTAATTAACATTTTACAGGAACAAATGTAGAAATATAAAATATATTTGAATTTACTGAAATTAATGAATAAAAATGCAGCTTCAAATAAATCACCATGCAATTTAATATAGCTTACGACAATAAGGCCAGAGGATGTAAAATTAATTTAGATGTTTTTCAGTATACAACATACTGCAGTTTGCGCATATGTGCTAGAGGTTATTTGTATATCACAAGCCGTATATATCCAGGCTCCTATGTATGTATGTATGTATGTATGTATGTATGCATGTATGTATGTATGTATCTATCTATCTATCTATCTATCTATCTATCTATCTGTTTGAATGTTTGTAAGTATATACATGCACGCACGCACACACGCACGCACGCACGCACACACACACACATACATATATATACACACACAATTGTATCTATACATGTATAAGCACATATATATCAACACACATACATGCATATACCGAAAACAATATGTTCTCATACATAAGGAAGTTTATCGAGAATCTTATTCAAAACTTTTGCAAGAAAGGCAAAAAGAAGTGAAATTGGACAGTGTAGTTCTTAAAGACACACTTCCTCCTCCAGACCATATAGAGCTCAACAGAACCGGAAGAAGCTCATCAGAACCATATACGGCTTGCATCCAAGGGCTTGCAACTATACCCCCAATTCCCCAAATTTTCGGAGACTTGGCCAAAGTTTTCCTTGAGACATATAAATATCTAAATATATTTCTCTCTAACCTCCTACGTCATTCATCTAAAAAGCTCGTTAACAAGTGTATTGTCACAACTTATATAGTTACACAGTGATGGAGCCAGTAAATTCATTGCGTTCCTGAGCATACAGAGATACGGCATGAAAGACAGAAAATTCAACTCTAAGACAGAACTCCAACATGTTAGCAATCAATAACAATTCAATTCAGCGACTATGTAAAGTTTCTCCTGCCGGTTCGAAAAGTATTACCTAACATTACTGTTGTGCTCCAGTTCACATCTGACAGAGCACTTTTTTGACGCGTAAGTAACTGAGTGAACAACAACTCGTGTCACACAGACCCCCCCCTCTTCCTATTTATACCACGTTTCCATCAAGCTGACGATCATAGCATAGAATCCGACATGCAGTAATAAATTGTACGGCATACGGCCTAGTTGCCTAGATATATCGTAATGTTGCCCCTCCTTGGACCATTTCGGTACTCCCACACAGTTTGTTGGCTACCATATCGAGTGCAACCATAGGGAACACTGTCACAGCACAATTATTCTTCTGCATTTCCTGTTGGTAGTGTTTATCTCAGGAAGCGCTATGGATATTACTGATATTTCTACAAATTTATGTTTTCTTTTATTTATCTAGATGTTGTGGAACAAAACGTGATTGAAAAAAAGATATTACTAAATGTCCTGAAGGTTTTTATATGTATTTGGATGTTGTTTTAATCGATAATATACAGTATAATTGTAAATGTGTATTAGAAGGGGGTTACTGATTTCTGTCGTGCCGTTTAGCTTTGTAATAACTTATATTGGACAAGGGTAAGTATAAATAAAGAAATCAAAGGTAAATTAAAATCTGAACAGGCCAGAAGGCCAGCTTTAAGTAGATTAAAGATTTATAGCTATTAGTTCTTAAAAAAAATTATTTAATGTTTAACGAAAATCATACTGAAATAACTGATAGCTTAAAAGTTATACTTAGTGTATGTGTATTGATAAAGGTATTTTACGTTCAGAGTATAAGAAAATGAAAGTAAGAACAACAGCAAGTTGTACAGAAAGAAGAAAGAAACATGTACGAAAACGTGGATATGTGAACTGAAGAGAGAGTTAGTGTTTTGGCGTAGAGAAAAATTACAAAAAATAGAATAAATTCGAAGTATTATTAAGGCAAGTATTCAGCTTTTTAAAGCACTGTCTATAAAGTATATATATTAATTCTTTTTAAATTCTAAACTACTTTAACACTTTTGTGGAATAGGTTCGGCAAAAGAATAGATGGAATAAAACCTAGACTTAAAAAATTGTCTGAGGTCGATTGTTCGAATAAGATTTTTAAGGTGGTGGCTGATCATAACCGTAGTTCAACGACCGAAACAAGTAATACATAACAGATTAAAGAAATTCATGTCAGTATCAATGGGAATAAACAATTTATATCTACTAAAATGAACCATATGGGTTTGCAATTGTGATAGATGAATAAAAAAAATGTAATAGAAATAATACATGTTTTGAAACAGGATACATTTTCATGCTTTAAAACAATTCATAATGCATAAGATACAACACAACTTAAAACAACTATTGATTGACATCGTAAAAGATTATAGAACGTTATCTTTTTTCGAAAAGATTATATAATTATATACACATATAACATATATACACGAATGAAATACAATGGTTAATACAGATTAAGGAGAGCAATCATTAGGTATGTTAGAAGAAATAATTACACAGAGAATGAGGGTTAAATAAATGATATATGAAAGTTACACTGATTGCATCGGAAAATGGGGATATATTTTTTGTTTAGTGACGGTGTATTTAGAAAGTAACGGAAGTATATAACGTTTCCGTTGATAAATATCTCTCTTATGACTGATATCTGCTAAAAATGAAGGGAATTTTTGAATATTGATTTTAGATAAATAAATAAAAATTAATATTTTACTCCGGTTTGGTCACATGACGCAGATAGATATTGAGGGTAGGTTGAACGGATAGTTGAAAAAATACTGTGGCTCAGGTCATTCATGTAATAAGAAGACTTAGTGATATGAATAGACATAAATATCAAACATATATCTTCAAACAATCTTTACAGAATATGTATGTATGCGCCTGTATACATGCACACACACACATAGTACACATACTCGCGCACGCACGCACACATATCAGACCGCCAAAAAAATCGATATAAATGTGAAAGAATTGTAAATCTGTTAGTCCAAAGCACGACAAAAACCAAATACTTGCTTAGGTGTACTAAAATGTATATAAAATATGCACATCTTAAAATAACATTGTCTTTTATGGGGTCGTGACAAGTCAATATGTAAACTATTATTGATTTGACACAGCCCTATCAAGTCTTGTATGCAAACTACGTGCTGTTTCTGACGGCAATTTCGGTATATTTGGAAACAATGCTATTATTTCGGAAACAGCATAAAGAAAATATAGGATATGAAATTAAAAGAAAATCTGTCAAAATGAATATATTGGAATATAATCGAGGATATAAATAATTATATGTTACGGTTTATGTGGTTTAAATGAAAGACAAAATGTAGAAAAAAGTTATTAGTTATGATAAGAAGTACAGCATACGATATAATTGCATATGTGAAGAAAGGCAAAAATAGTATTATCTTTTGTTGACAGTTGCATATCAGTAACACGTAAATTTCATGTTGTTTCTTAGAACATTCAGATAGGTGTTAAAACAATGGCATTGTCTCATAAGAAAAACTTGCATATATTAAAATAGCATTAGCTTTCACTGGGTTTCTACGTATCAGTAATGTCTAGATGTGCACATCACATGTTACTTTGAGCAATTTACTATATATTGAAACAATGGTGTTACATAACAAAAGAAATATAGAAGAAAACATACTATCAAACTTCTAAAAAATAATAGTATGTGAAAATATATTTAGTTGACTCATAAGTAAGAATATAAAGTAACTTTAAAGTGAATTAAAGTAGAGAAAAAGGAATGAAAGCAGAGAACAAAGCGTTGGTTGCAAATTTGAATGAGGAGGTGTGAAAGATTGAACAGACGTGTTGCTGAGTCACCTCATCTGTAATTTTATGTTTCGAAAATTCCTTCAGATTGTTGTTTCTAATAATGGAGATTAATATTTTGCCAAATGGACATTGCAAAATTCCAATTCAACCTTATTTGCTAACATTTTCTTGTGTTTATGACTTCTTTTGATTTTTTATTTGAATTATTCATTTCAAAATATAGAGACTGCAAAACTGAAAAACAATTATCAAAATTCCAAGTTTTAGAAATAAACTTACAAAAGATTTTGGATATGTTCTTCTCGTTTGCGGAAGCGTGAATGTATGGTAAACATCTGTTAAGCGAAATCTTGTGCTAATGGCATGGGACTGATAGATCTGCTGGAAATATTAGCCAAATCTTCGTCAAATCATACACTTCTACTGCCTTTTTAACCAGCATGTCTGTTGCTCAACCCAATCTTCACTTTATTTTCAAAAATTCGTTTGGTTTCGTATGTTTTCTAGCATTGCAGGTTATAGTTTTTACGCAACGTAAAGCATTTTCTTGTTTAGGTCATTTTTCAAATTATTTTTTTGAAATTATCTGTTTTAAAATACGGTGAAATTCTGAAAGTGAAACGTTTCTTTCAAAATCACATGTGTAGAAAACCTTTCTTCCCCCTCCAAAATAAATCCGAAAAACTACTCCTAAACGAACCCCTCTCATTTGTACGAGTGTAGATGTTGTTCTTTAGGGCAGATCATGTTATAGCGTACAGCATTCAAGTCTCCTCCAAATAACACACAACAATTAGATAACAACAAAATGAAATTATTGATTTTGCAGAATGTGTTTGCGATATAAATATACTTAGATATTTTGATGAAATTCGGTCAGAATTGGTCGACGCCTTGACTAGTTCAACAGACCACAAGATAAAACATTTATAATGTTTCATATTACAGTATTGCTTTGGAAACCGTACCCATTCGAGTAAAGAGTTATTATTTGCAGAATATATCCCGGTGTCGGTAGTTTATTAGGAATTTGTTGGAGATCTGAATGAGACCTTACAACTTTATGTAAATATATTTCATTTTCAGAATTTTTATTTCAAATTGGAAGTATCAGACAACTATCAGATACTTACCTTGAATGTTTTCGTGATCGAAGAATGAAACTATTTATGAAATGATTGAATAGTTGTTTAATCTATCATCGATACGTAATGTCACATTATAGAGTCTTATTGTGTGCTATTATTACCAATGAATGTACTCCGTTCTGCAGCGCTTCAACTTTCTGCTAATTGGGACTCAACCATTATTACTTTAATGTTTTCGATGTCAGATACAGGAGCACTAATATATCCACAAGTCTAATTACAGAAGTGTAAATATACCTTCATGTTCGGTATTCCATATTTTGAGAATTTATGACCTGCACAAGCGATGCCTGGGGAAATTGAATCTGTTCGCCAGTGTTTCCTCACCACAAGCAGCAGAAAGTGAAATGCAATGAAGTGGCAATACTAGTACGAAAAAATAAAATCCGCGCGCGCGCGTCGTGTGTGTGTGTGTGTGCGCGTGCATGCGTGTGCATGTGTGCTTACGTGTGTGTGTGTATGTGTGTGTACGTACATATCAATTCAAACATGCATAAGGATAAACACACTCACATACGCACATACGCACACGCAAACATAGACACAAATACAATCGTGTTTGAAGTTGTTGATGTTTTTATTTCAATATACAGGTTTTTTTCTCTGGTGTCCCTTTATTCTGTCGAAAAATTAGACAGGGTAGGATAATGTGGATGGTGTCGTTGATAAGAGTGAATAGATAGAGAATAAATAAGCCATATCATACGAAATGAACATTCATGCTACAGCATCAAGCTGTATATAAACAAGT
>NC_142928.1:71255991-71280991 GCF_046866305.1 Octopus bimaculoides | reverse complement strand
GTGTGTCTATGTACACACGCGTACGCACACACACACACACACACACATATACATATATACATATGGACAGGTACATGTGGGTGTATGAGTGAGTGTGTATGGGGAGGGGTGGAGTTGAAGGAAAGACAGACTGGTAACAGAAAATTCTTTGTTTCGAATGTATCAGTGAAGTAGTTGAAAAAATCGTTATCTAGTGAATCTTGTATACCAAATAAACAATAAACAAACAGATTGCTTCTTGGCGCCTTGAATGTGCGATAAAGCGTTAAGATGCTGGATACTTTCAAAATATACAATGAATTTGAATAGAAAAAAATCAGTTGTGCTTTGAAGTGAGACTTTGTGTCATATATTTTATTTGGGAGTCATTTGATAATGATATTTATCATATTTTTTAGTAAGTAATTTACACAAAAATACTTTTTAAACTCATGTCTGCTTTAATTAGTCATCAACCTAGAATCGTCTGGGGAGGGAAGGTCGTAATGTCGAACTTCAGAGGTGATATCTTTTATTTATTTACTCATTTATATCTTTGCTTTCTTTGTAGATTATCCATGTTTCTATTTTAATGAAGTATTTAATGAAGTTTCGGGTTTGACTTTCATCATATTCTTCACAAAGAATAAGTTTAGGTTTCTTGTTGTCTACAAAACTGTTTCCGACTATGATTGTGCTTTTGTTTTTTTCTTCAGCAAAGTGTTGTCGGAAGCGTGTTCCTTTTTGACTATGGTTTCATAATTTAAAATCTCGTCAGCGTTTGTTTTCTTCCGCGCATTGAATAGATTCCATTTCTTCTGTTTCGCATTTCTCTTTCTATAGTTTTGAAATGTTTTCCAGGTACGACCACTGTGCTTTTTGTTGAATTCAACGTGGATTTTGTCACAAGCGGACTTAAATTTTGCCTCGATTGTATTAGATTTCAATTTTCATAGTTGTGTTTCCATCCTCCTTTTTTTTCCAGTGCTAGATTTCTCTTAGTTGTGTTCGTATTCCCGGTTTTACTGACGTAGATTTTATTTTGAGCTTGTGAGGCATAACTAATAATGTTTCGTTGAGCGACTTGTCATATATATGTGCTTTCAAGTTGTTGTGTACCATTTACCATATGTTCTAACTCTGATAAATTTTCTCCCATTGTGACTTTCTGAATATACAAATACATTTGCAAGCAAGAATAAGCCAACTTTACTCATTTTCCTCACCATTAATTTAGTAGTAATGTAATTCAACAGCAAGGAATCAACAGAAAAATGTTTTTCATAACAGTATATATATATATATATATATATATATATATATATATATATATATATATATATATATATTGGCGTTTAATTCCACTTGTGTGCCTGCTGTTGCAGCGAAGTGGTCGAATTTTAGAACTTTCAGAACTGATATTTTAAACGACTACCCGTAGGTATTTCGTTAAAAATGCAAATTCAATCTTTCTTTTTCCAATGACAGAGTTCTCTTAGCATTTTCTTATTACTTTTTCAGTATAAAATCTACTCGTGTAAAAACTTTGCCTTTTAAATATGATACACACCCGCCCCCACACGCGCACACACACACGCATACACACGCACACACACGCCCACACACGCACACACCTGTATATACATACATACATACATATATATATATATATATATATATATATATATATATATATATATATATATATATATATGAATTCTTTATACTGAAATATATATTGAAGAAGATAAATATGTTCTTTTGAATTTATACGTTTTTGCGTCGTAACTCCTTTATTATTATTTATATATATATATATATATATATATATATAGACAACCTCTCATATGAGAATTTTGCTACGTTGATAACAGGTACAATATTTTTACCAAACATTTGGTAAAGATCTAAATATACAAAAGTATATATATATATATATATATATATATATATATATATATAAACATACAGGGTCTCCTCCCCTCCGATCCAATCTCTTCCTACTAGCAGCACATATACTCCACCATCCAGGATCACGTCTCTCGTCTTCTACGCTCTTCTCTACTGCCACCCACCTCATTATCCAAACTCCACCATTTATTTTATTTCCCAAATCCACAAACCAACAAGCCTGGCAGCCTCAAAGCTTCTGTTTGTAACTGCCACACTGAAATACCTGAACTTCATTCTCTCCCGCTCAGCTGCTTCCATCCCGTTCCTCATCTATGATACCAATCATGTCCCCCTCCTTTTAAATCCCTTTCCCTCCCCTTCCCTTCCACCTCACCTTTACAATGGACATCAAATCGATCTACTCCTCTTCTCCCACAATGATGGCCTCGTGGCCCTCTATAGCGTCCTCAACCGTCGCCCCGTCCTCAAACCCAGCACATCTACACTTCTCCGCTTCGTTGAACTCGTTCTTACCATGTCCGGTAAGTTCATTGTTATGCATTTACCGCAGGGAAATTTCACCGTCATCAATCCATTTTGCTTTTCAATGAAATAGTTTTTAACTATTAATGTTAAGATACTATGGATATATTTTCTCAGTAAACTTTCCTCGCGGTGCACGTTCCTCACGATAAACTTTCTTCACGGTGAACTGATAGCGGTGAACTTATCTCACCTGCTTCGCCTTCGCGGATAAAGTCTATCAGTAGGTATATTTGGGTTCGCCATGTTAATGAGAATCGGCCTCAACTTCGCCAACTTATTTGTTGGTTATGTGAATACCAAAACCTTTCAGTTCACCACACCGTCATCGGAGTGACCGTCCTCTCTCATGAACAACTTAATAAATTCATCTCTTTCGTTTCACGTCTAACTTTTCACCTTTTTCTTTTGTTTACTTCTGTCATCTCCGACACCTCTGTCAACTTTCTGGACATCTCTCTCTCCCCATTGGTTCCCTCGATACCTGCTGACTTCCAACACTACCTTTCTTTCCTCCTCCCAACCCTTTTACACCAAACGGGGCATCCGCTACTTCCAATTCCTCCGTCTCCGATGTCTGTGATGCGGTGATCAGGATTTTAAAACTCAGTCTCAATACTTGGCCCGTCTGTTCACTTGTGGGTTATCCGTCTAACCTTTTCCATTGCCTCCCTTACTCCTGCCTGCCAAGTTGGTGGCTCATCAACCTCTCTCTGTCTTCACACCCGTCTCCCAACTGCATTCCCTTTCTCCTCCTTTTTCGCCACTCTACCCCCACGGCCCTCCAACTTCTCCTATACTATCCTGCGGCCCTCCCCAACACATCTCTTCTCCTTCAGATGCACCTGAAACCTACGCGATCTACTACTGGTCCATAACTCCTTCCCAACTCCCATCAGTCTTGAATTGTTCCCTTGCTCCAGACTCCGATGCCATACCTGTCCAGTAATCACGTACGTTACCTCCTTCACTGGACCCAACCAACACACTATTCCCGTCCGCGATTCCTCTTCCTTTGTCTCTTTTAACATCATCTATTACCACATATGTACCCTTTGCAGGTATTTATGTATGCTCACCAGCCCACAAATTAATTTCAACAGAACATTTACGAGATATCCACCTCCGAGAAAAATACCTCTGTCACCTGTCATTTCTGCCCGACCAACCACTCCACTTACCACTTCACTGTCTTCAGCTTGACCTTACACCATGGAATTTCTAGCATCAAACTACGCAAGGAGCAACGGTGAATTGTGACATTACGAACTCATAGTCTGGACTTAACATTCTACGTCCTTTTTGCAAAAACTTCTGTCTTGTAACAACTTCCAATTAACTTCACTCTCATTCGCCTTTCCTCTGCTTTTCCCTCTTACTTATCTTTCAAACATCTCTTCCTTATCTTCCAAACACTTCCACACACCTACATACATAATGTACACCCCCCACACAACATACCCATCTGCGGCACACACATACTCTAATACATACACTCATACACACATACGCATACACGCACACTTATTGACATATTTAATCACGCACAAAACATTCTCACCTTCGCAGAGACACATACATACACATCTACAGACGCACACTAATACCCACACACACTAACCCTCACCTACTATCCCAACACATATCACCTAGCCTCTTGACCCCACGTTCTACTAATGTTAAGTCCTATTACTGCAACACACTATTATTATTACCCAACTACATCCACTGTCACGCACAAAGTCACATAAAAGCAAACACAAACATATACACACACAAATACATACACATATGCACACACACACTCCGCACAAGCTAGTATACCCCACACTCTCACACAATGACCGTTTTTGCACCTTCTTGCTTTCAAAAACTACATTCTCTATCTCTCTCGAGCTTGCTGTCAGTTATTTTCCGGTCATGTAACGACAAACGTTCAACGGACTATTAGCTTCTCCCTTCTATTCCTCCTCGCTGAATTTTATATCCGACAAAGTGCCATGCTCGAAACGTCGTTTCTACTCTTAGCTTTTCATCTAAAACTTTTAATGAGATTCAATCCAAAATATTCACTGTGTATGTGTAATTGGTGGAGACGCAATGGCCCAGTGGTTAGGGCCGCGGACTCGCGGTCAGAAGATCACGGTTTCGATCCTCAAACCGGGCGTTGTGAGTGTTTATTGAGCGAAAACACTTAAAGCACCACGAGGCTCCGGCAGGGGATGGTGGCGAACCCTGCTGTACTCTTTCACCACAACGTTCTCTCACTCTTACTTCCTGTTTCTGTTGTGCCTGTAATTCGAAGGGTCAACCTTGTCACCCTGTGTCACGCTGAATATCCCTGAGAACTACGTTAAGGGTACACGTATCTGTGGCGTGCTCAGCCACTTGCACGTTAATTTCACGAGCAGGATGTTCCGTTGATCGGATCAACTGGAACCTTCGACGTCCTAAGCGACGGAGTGCCAACATGTGTAATTGACTTATGCTGTTTTTCCTGTTTTCAATCAATCAATCGATCAATCAATCGATCAATCGATCAATCGATCAATCGATCAATCAATCAATCAATCAATCAGTCTATCAATCAATCAGTCTATCTATCTATCTATCTATCTATCTATCTATCTATCTATCTATCTATCTATCTATCTATCTATCTATCTATCTATCTATAGATAGATATGTGTGTGTATCAAAGAATTTCTTATTTCAAATAAATAAAAAAAAGAGTAATCGAAAATTAACTTGGATAATATTCTGGGAGACATATTTGTTAAATGCATCCAACAAAGTTTCTAACATTAAATGATATCGTTAGAGAAATGACATTGTTACGTTTAGTAATTTTTCCGATGTGCGGTGGTCTTATAGAGCATCAACTACTTACCTAGCAATCTGTCTGGAAAGAATAGGAAATATTTAGTCTGGTATCATATATTAACATCCGTCTGACACATGAAATTATTGAACATTCTCCAAACACAACATAACTGTCTACCATATCTACTTTATTACACGTCATTAAAACTATTACAATAGTTACAGCATGTTAAGGTCATGGTTGATCAAATTGGTCGATCGTTGGACATAATATTTCGCTGTTTCCAATACAGTTACTTTATCTTCAGAGATCAAATCCCACTTGTGTCAGTTTTAATTAGCATTTCTATTGAAAAGAAGACACATAGGCAAGTACATATTCCCTCACGCATTCTTGATACACACAGAAGCACATGCATATCTTTACTCATGTGAATACATAACCTATATACATGCACACGCGTAAATACTAGTGAACACGCATTACACTCATACATACATACATACATACGAAAGCAAATTCGAAGGCTAGAGATCCAATTCATCATTGAAACTGTAAAATTCTGTAAAACTTTCCAGAAGTTTATCATTTGAATATATATGAGCATGTTTAGATATGCAGCTATATACATAAGAATACATACATAAGGCAAAATATACAAATCTGCACCTATACATACATCCATACATAGGCACTACACAGGGAATATTCCAGGGAGATAGTTTTTCTGCACCTCTTTTCATTTTGGCACTAAATCCATAATCGTTCCTACTGCTGCAAACAAATGGTTACATGCTGGGATCTTCAACTGCCAGAAATATCAACGTAACTCATAATTTCTCTGTAGACGATCTGAAGATTTATGCTAAAAGTGTTAACAATGCCAAAAGAAAAACACAAAAAACAACTGGAATAAATAACATTTTCAACTGATACAGGCATGTAATTTGTCCAAAAGAAATATTCCGATTTGGTTATAGAACGACGTAAGTCAGTCCCCCAAACCCAAAACCTGTGCATCAACAATCTCTCTAACTCACCCATTCCACACAATGAATGTTACAAATACATAGGCATAGACGAAAATGTATCGTATGAAGGCACTGTAAATAAAGATAAAGTGACCCGAGAATACTACACCAGACTTAGGAAAATGTCAGAACTCTCCTCTTACAACAAAATATCCACAATGCATTTGCAGTACCAATGCTGATCCCGACATTTGGAATACCTGATTGGTCTGTAGAGGAAATCCACTCCATAGATATCAAAACCCGCAAAATCCTGACAACTACTGGGAACTTATACAGAAATAGTAATGTTGACAGGCTCTACTTGAGAAGAAATGAAGGTGGTAGAGACCTGAGATCAGTGCAGGCAACCTTCGAATACTGCACCAAAGATAAATATATAAATGCAGTGCTGAAAAGTGAAGTGAGCAATATTGTACGAGTTGGCAGTGAACTCCTCAAGAAACAATCTCTTCCTGATGATCTCCTATACAGCTCAAAACAATTGCGATCTCTTACCTCAGAGAAGACCCGGATGGAGAGCACTCAGCATACACAAAAATGACCATGCATGGGTATGTTGCCTGGAAGCTTGAAGAAGACAGTAGAATTGACACAAAGCGGAGCCTCTCCTGGAAACAAGACCACTACATCACACTTTGAAGGCTATGTGTTTGCAATCCAAAGAGAAGAGATTGCCACAAAATACCTGGTGAGCAAGAAAAACAGTGACGCTCTTGTAATCCTAAGGTACTACCTCCCTATGCGTCATGATGTTGTTCCTAAAGCTATTTGCAATGCCATCCGCAAGAAATATTGTTCACTAGATATTACTACTCTAATATTTCAGTCTGCTTATTTTTCGGACATATGAACTACGGACGATATACATACATACTTACATAAATATAATCAATCTATGTATATATATATATATATATATATATATATATATATATATATATATATATATATATATATAAGCAATGTTAATTCTCTAAATGAAGTATTAACAGTAACTGCACGATAAAGTGTAGTATATTGCCACTTAAGTGTGGCTGACCCCTAGGGGTGGATGTTACTGTTGCTTTTAGCCCCAGGAGGACATCTCCTCCAGCTGGCTTATCGACACACTACTGTGTCCTTTTTGCCAAGGGAAGTTACCCCTCCCATCATGATCTGTAGCACGAACGGACCCGGGTTTCAGGGTATAAGATTGCCAGGATTTTATCTCTCTCATCAAAGATCAGTGGCTATCGAACGCCGACGAAGGGAAATAACCCTGAAACACGGGTCCATTCGTGCTACAGATCATGATGGGAGGGGTAACTTCCCTTGGCAAACAGGACACAGTAGTGTGTCGATAAGCCAGCTGGAGGAGATGTCCTCCTGGGGCTAAAAGCAACAGTAACATCCACCCCTAGGGGTCAGCCACACTTAAGTGGCAATATACTACACTATATATATATATATATATATATATATATATATATATATATATATATATATATATATATATTGGCATTTAATCCTAGTTGTATGCCTGCTGTTGCAGCGTGCTTGTCGAATTTTAGCGCGCCAGGCTACCTTGCGGTATTTTTTCCGCTTCTTTATAGTCTGAATTCAAATCTCGCCGTTGTCAAATCTGCCTCTCATCCCTCGCACGTCGATAAAATAAAGCACCATTCAAGTGTTGGGGGCGACGTTATCGACTATTCCTCTACATATACCCCACGAAAATTGCTGCCCTTGTACCTAAATTATCAATTTCTATTTTTCAATTTCATATCATTATTTATGAATGTACACCATTAAATGTTTACGCACACATACTCTACTATACATTTACCTGAAATCATGTTTTAAATCCAGAGTAAACAGATATTGACGAGCTTTTGTGTGTATCCAATGCCTGCTGTTATGCTGGATTTAAAATCTTGCTTGTATCAATCTAATCTTTCGTTGTGAATTCTATATTGGCTTTCGAAATTTAAAAAAAGATTTCAATGTATTTTACCAAGTTGTAAGTAACATGTATCTTCAAATTGATTGGTTATCTATCAACATTCTGATTCTGTTTACCTGCACTAAATTGCGTCGTATGACAAGCGAATACATATAACAGTTTTGCTTCTTAAATTAACTTCTTCACTCCCTAGATTAACTGTAACCTAGGATATATCTATGCCTCTGAATAAAAGTGGTATGCATTTCACAATATTCCCTCCTCACTTGCGCTTCCTCAAAAGTTTCGAAAAGCCATTTATTTACAAAGTCCTACTTAAACGAGGGCGACCTTACCATTCCTCATTCTGCTAGATGTAACACTCAAAGCCTTCTTAAGTCATACTCGTCCATCTCTAAATCGTAAGAACACAGTGGAGGGTGAGGCCCGAGGTAACTCACTGAAAAACAAAGACGACGTTTTGGCTACGACCGGAATGCATTTCATATTTAAGCCCACATGGGTCCAAGTGTGCTTTCAATTATCTGTTGCAGCAACCTTATTTTAATCACTTTGTCAACTGCCTTCAGGCAGTTGAACAGACAGTTAATATTATAGTTTTTCATTAAGATCAAAATTTGTTATGCTGAATTCCAATAAATCTGTCACTTAATACTTAATATGTAAGGAAACTGACTGTCGTATTCTAAGACTCGTATTATAAATATTTTCACGTTATATTTTCTTGTGTTTTAAATAGTTTCACACATTTTGCATAATCTCACGAGTTTTATACATTTCTACAAGATTTATATTTTCATAATTTTATGAAATTCAATCATATCATCATGTATTTGGAGAGCTCCACGTAATACGCCTTACTCTTGCACATCATGTGTTTAATTGTTGCGGCAATTAATATCACAAAATGATGAATCGGTCACCAGTGAAAATGCTTTGAGATGGCAAAACGTTTATCTCCAAAATAAAGATAAAGAATGACGTAATGTGCTTGGAGACCAACATTGACGAGGCTCTCGCCAAGTAAATACATATCAATCATTCTGATATGTTACCTACCAGCCAAGATTATGAGGATCCAACATCGGTCTCTCGAATAGATTCATATCATTATATTTAATCCAAGTACGTGAAATGGTTACTGGATTGTGTTTGAATTGGCAGTGACGAGAATAGAAAGTGAAGTAAATATATGTATTTAGAATAGAAGAAGAGCATCGTAATATGATCGTAACGATACCCCGCTTTGCATGCTAGACATATTTATGTACAATCAGCTTCGAGAGGCGGCGGGACGGGATGAGATTTTTATTATTACTACACATATAAGTAACAATTTGCATAGTCTCGCAAATAGCCGACACTGTTTTGATTGATTTTTTTTTTCATTCTTCTTTTTGTTTTTGTAAATAGCCATCGATTGAACATATTTTTCCACTTGAATTACTCTTGAATACTGTCCTGATGTCATATGGGCCGCATATCTTTTGTATCTTTTGGATCAAGAGTAATACAACACTTCGCAAATATCTCCTTCGAGTAAAACCACCAATAGAAGAGAATATGACCAAATACTGCGTGTACTGCATCCCATGCAGCTGTGTTAGGTTACTCAAAGGCGAAACATGTCGCCCTCTCAAAATAAGGGTAGATGAACATCGCAAATCTGTGACACGAGGAGATATTGATAAATCGGATGAAGTTAAAATAATAGACAGAGAACACCACTGGAAAATACGAAAACTAAAAGAAGCAGCACATATGCTAGGACATAACAACCTCTTAAGCAGACCGAGTGCAGATATGAGCAGCATATGGGAACCGGTATTATGGAAGGAAAGAAAAATATTAGGTTTATAAGTCTTACAATTCAATCCATAATTACCCACGGGCATATGGCGTAGTGGTTAAGAGCGCGAGCTACTAATACCAAGATTCTTAGTTCGATTCCAAGCAGTAACCTGATCAATAATCATAATAATAAAATACCTTAGGAATGAGAACCCAGGTTCGAAATTTCCCCAAAACACCCGAAGAAGCCGAAATGTTGTGTTAGCATAAAGATGAGGACAAATAATGTAAATTGCTGTCTGCATTTAATTTATGGCTATTATGATCCATAAGAGTAGTTTATCGAATAATAACTACTGCTCAAGTGCACTGAACATTGAACATTAGAATTGAAGAGGTATTACAGTAAAGCAAAACATAATTATATTGAATGGAAAAAACCTTAAAAAAAAACATGATGCAAAACGTCTGAACCATAAGTCATACATCTAAATAAAAAAATATACCGTGTTTAATGAATTTATGTCTATCAGTGATGGATGATAACACAGATATACTTGAGACATACTCATCATCTGATAGTTGGCAGTTAACCACCAACCCGTCGAATTTCACTTCCTTTCATCTTCATTTACATGGAAGTGTCATTAAATGAATGATACTTCATATTTTTAGTGTAATTATATTTACAGTGGTTTTTGTTTCTTAATGTTTCTGTTGGTGTTTATACGTTATTTGCTGATTAAAGTCTGATATATTAACCTTCAGTTACTTTGCTAAATAATTTTCAGTTGGATAAAATGGAACATAATTTCGTTTTCAATTACACAAGAAAGATATTAAGGAAGAATCACAAATTGCATTTCATTTAAATTCTTGAATCTTAAACACACATACGTAAAAACACACAAACATGCATAAGCTTACATACACATAGCTATATAAATCCACACACAACACATATATGTATAAGAGTGGATCCCATATCCAAATAATTTTCAGCTTAAGTATTATAATCTTATAAATCAATTAAGCATCATCATGAAATATTTAAGAATGCATCAATTGCTTCTGAATGAAATACGTAAAGCATATTTTTATAATTAGAAATAAATCGAAAAATTTCCTTCTAGCTTGAGGTATTATAAAAAAAAAGAAAAAAAGAAAAAGTGCTTTCAATTAATGATCTTAAGAAAACTATTATCGCACACATCCATTCTTTAGAAGAATGTTCTGAATTGAAAGTTGCCTCCACTTTGAAGTAATGCTTTAATCTATGTTTGATTCTTGCAAAGTATGTTGTCAACAGCAAACGTCTAAATAATGCTAAGTTGTGAACTAGAATAAATCTCAAAAATCTCAAAAGCTTGATTAGCTGTGTGTATGTATGTATGTATGTATGTATGTATGTATGTATGTATGTATACACACACAAAATGAGAGACAGGAAGAGGTACAGAGATAGATAGAGGAAAAAGAAGGAAGTTCGAGAAGATAGAAAGCAACAATACGTGGAGAGTATTCATGGAAGCATAGAAAGACCGAAGTCTTCATAAATAGCAACGTTTCATTGCATTTCGTTTGTAATTGCATCGAAATGGTTTCATTTATATAGTGTATGTGTCTGTATATTACGTAAATGCCAACAGGAGTAATTTGTAGGGGCATAAATATCAAGAAGTAAATTATATCTTTGATATGCGGCGTCAATCAGTATTATAAACTTCAACATTAAGAACGTCAGCACTTTACTGCAACAAAAATGATGATGGTGATGATGATGATGACAATGATGATGGCGACGACGACGAAGATGATGATGTTGGTGACGATGATAGTAATTGTGATGATAATTCTTTTCCGTTGTATATTCATCAGAAGGATCATTTTATACGATACAAAGCAGGCCGTTCAAGAATCATGTCAAAACGCACAGGTATTTATTACATAGAGTGGATTGTCAAAGCTGTAAAGAATATAAAGTTTAGTATACACAAATACAAACTGGTACCGCAACTTTTGGTAGGGTGAGCAGTCGTAAATTTGACAGGATCGGGGCGATACACGTCTCTGATCGTTCTCTCATCTGATTACGTTCTGCAAAGTGGATGCTCCGAGATTGCCCACGAGCATTTAGTGCCTCAACGCATCTGTAAAATCGTATCCATTTTCTGGGTTATGATCTCTCAACTATCGATATATTACTGAGGTGATCATCTAAGACCATTTATTTAGATGTGGCTCATGTTAGTTATCGCTTATCTCCTACTCATTCGGCACATTTTTTTATACGAATTTAATTAAGATGAATAAAATGTGGAAGATAGGATTTCCATTTGAATTAATTCGAGTCATTCATTTTAAGAGTATTTTCTCTGGACTCACTCGTTTTTAGTTTGCTATTTGAATACCAAGAATTTCTCACCCTCCTCTCCCCTTGGTCACCATAAAGGGACTTTTGCTAAAGGAAAAGAATCCCGACCAAGCACGCAGCGGAAAATGACCTAAATATAAGACAGGAAGGAAGGAAATGAAGAATCAGATGAAGAGAGCAGCCCTCCACGTGTGTTAATTGAAAGACTCATCTGACCAAACCACGCACATGCCTGAAGAAATAAATTGTAATGAACCTGATAAAGATAGCCGGGAAAGTGGCGAAAGAACAGTTTTTTAAGACAACACATTTGCCGAAGAACACAGAGAATCTATGAGAGAAGTGAAGTAGAAAGTCCTGAAGAAGCTTGTAGTTGTAAGACGTGCAAATATGCATGACAGAACCACTTCCTAAACTTTCAAATACAAATGAGAAACAAAGAAACAAAAAATAAATTAAAATCGGCAGCTATGTGATAAAAAATGTCATACAATAATTAAAACTTTATTTTACTGAGTTAAATGAAACCATTTAATTATTTACACATCTGCTAAAACATTTGAAATCAGTTGTATGCCTCCGAAAAACAAAGAAACACAAACCTGGAAAGAATTCCGAACTGAAGAAGTAAAATTGAGAAAAACCTGAGAGGTGAAATATCAGTATGAAATGAACTAATCTGTGGAAACGATGTAAGATCCTGAAACGGAAGAAAGATGAAGAGAAAATATAGATTTTCATTACGAGAATTATTCCTTTCGATGAAAGAGACACCGAAACAAACAGTCCAAGTGAAAACTCAAAGAATATGAAAAGCTGAGAAGAGAAACAAGTTTTACAAACAAAATAAGCTGTTCAAATCCAATGCGAAGACATTCTATGGAGAAATAGGGAAGGAGAAAATACCCGTTGAAGACTCCATCACCTCTCTTAAGGAAGAAGTTGAAAAGACATACAATGAAAATGCAGATTGGAGTAGACGCGCTGAAGGATCCTATCAAAATTTACCGGAACAAGGATGGAAAGATATCATGATAGCAGACCTAAGTTTGACACTTACAAAGGCTTATAAGTGGAAGTCCCTCGGTAAGGTAAAGATAGAGTGCCAAATTTCCGGCTCACATCGCTCCTGTGTGCACATGAGAAGTTAGTTTAGTTGTTTAATGAATTTATGAAAGATTCTCAGAAAACTCCTGATTTGTTAGCAAGTGGTATTACTTACCTACTTCCATAGAATGCTGAAACCAAATTTCCACCACTTATAAAATATTAACGTCCATCCTCATGGAGAAAATGCATTTAAGGGGCAGAACGATATTTTCTCCATTGAACAAAAGGGTATCTACAAGGCTCTTATGGATGTACATATCAATTCCTAATCAATCGCATAATCCTTGAGACCTGTCATAACAAACGCAGAAATCTCAATTACGCTTGAACTGATTATAAAAAGGCCTTTGACAACATACCTTTGACAACATACCAAATTTCACCTGAAGCATAAAATGTCAGTGTAGAATTCGAATTTACAATTATACCACCCTAATGGAATACTGACTTCAAACAGTATTTATACCAACTGTGACATTTTCCAAGCTGATTCTCTTTTACCTCTAACTTTTTGCAGAGCCCTTGCCTCTTAGAGGTGAAATTAACAGAACAGTGTATGGGTATCAAATTGACGATAAGTAAGAAAGCCACCTACTTTATATGGATGGCTTAAAAAACCCTGTGGCAAAGATACTAATGAGCTTGAAAGCTTATTACGTGCTGTGAAAGCATTCAGTGATGTCATCAGCATGGAATTTGGCTTTGATAATTGTGCCAAGACCACTTTCCAGAAAGTGGAATTGAAGACCTTAAATTCATTCGAGTTAGATGTTGACACTTTTATAAAAGAATCTGAGTAAGAACAAACTTATAAATACCTCGGAATAAATGAAAGCTCTGGTATACAGCATAGAAGCATGGAAGGCAAGATTAAGGGTAAATATTACAGTTGTGAAATCTGAGTTAAATGCACGTAAAAAGGTGTTAGTTATAAATTCCGTGTTGAACTGGAATATCACTGAAATGAAGATTGAAAATCTGTAAGCTGCTGACTTGCAATAAGATGCACCACCCATAGCTAGGCGTCGGTCCTTTTTACCTTCCAAGAGCTCAAGCAAGTCGTGACTTTATCCAATTTGAGATAGCTTACAAAACCACCACAGTTAGACTGACCAAATATCTTGAAACATCTAACGACTGGATGCTAAAACTCGTTGAAAATCACGAGAGGTGTGAAAAGCTTCATTCTGTCATGAAGGAGATGCTTTATCTTAGATGCTCAAGATCAAACATTATTGACCCGCCACTATTAAGACAATGTAATGAAAAGTGGAGTAGACCCAATGCTGATATTGCAACGACGAGATTGAAATGGTTAACCAGCTAGTCTCTGGATGTAAAGTTTTAGCACCTATAAAGTACAAATCAAGACATGACATAGTTGGCCAATATTTACACTGGTTAATATGTCGGCATTACAAAATCAAACTGTATAAGCGCCGTTCTGAGACTGTAACTCAGGAAGAAAATGTAATGGTTCGTTGGGACTTTCCACTACATACAGACTGGACCATCAAAAGTAATAAACCGGATATTATTGTGAAACACCAAAACAATTAAGTCTGTTCATTGATTGACATGTGCATTCCTTGTGATCATAATATATCTGCAAAAGAATTTGATAAGCTCAGAAAATATACAAATTTGCTGATTGAAATCGAAAATATGTGGCATCTCAAGACGGTTAGAATACCAGTGATTGTAGGAGCACTTGGAATGATAAAAAAAGTAAGAAAAAATTATTTGTGAATGATCCCTGGCTTACCATCAATGCAAGAAGTGCAAAAGATTGTTTTAACTGGTACGTCACACGTATTGAGACCAGCATTGTCAGTGTGAGGTTTCTTTCCTTTTTTCTTCGTTTTCTTTTTTAATTTTATTTTACATTTTATTGTCTTTCTTCCTTTTCCTTTTCATTTTCCTTTCTCCACTCCCCCCGTTTTTCTATCACATAAGTTGACTTTGTAAATGAATTGGTATGTTTATATTAATGGCCTGCTATATATAAATATATACAGTGACTTACTTTACCCTAGATGTTGGGAAGAGACTCGAAAAGAAATGAAAATAAAATTGAAAGAATAATAATAATAATAATAATAATGATAATAATGATAATGATAATAATAATAATGATAATAGTAATAATAATAATAATGATAATAATGATAATAATAATAATGATAATAATAATAATGATAATAATGATAATGATAATAATGATAATAATAATAATAATAATAATAATAATAATAATAATAATAATAATAACAACAACAACAATAATCCTGAAGTGTACAGAGGAGGAGCTAAAGGAGATGGCCAGGAAGTCAAGACATCATCTAACGATGCACGGAGACCATCATCCACGTACAAACACTGATCACCTATACACGAAGAGAGCAAATGGAGGAAGGGAACTGATAAGTGTGGAAGACTGTGTGCGTATCGAATTCGAGAGCCTAATGAGATACCTAGGCCGAAGTAAGGTAACCTTGCTAGTGACAGTTACGAACGAGGGAGTATTGAGAGCAGAGAAAAAAAGGGAAAACAAATTTAAGAGAACAAAACGGACACGAAGAAGAATTGCGCAAGAAGGGATTGCACAATCAGTCCCATGTGACCACAACGGAAGTTGCTGGAAAAAATAACTGGGATTGACTGATGAAAAGAACCCTAAAAACGAGACTATAAAAATAGCGCTATACTGGCAGCGCAAGACCAAGCTCTGGCCATGAACTGGAGGGTTAACCTTAGGAACGAGCAAGTGTCTCCGATGCGCCGCACCTGCAATAGTATGGATGAAACTATTGCCAATAATCACGAACGAATGTCCTAGGGTTGCCCAAAGCTACTACAAGTTATGGCGACATGACCAGGTAGCAAAAGTGCTATACTGGAAACTACGAAAAGTGGGGGCTAGAGAGAGGCAAGACGTGGTATGAGCATACATCGCTTAGAGTGGAAGAGTCGGAGACTAGCCAAATCCTCTCAGATTTCTCAATCCAAATAGATCAGGTGGAAGTGCATAACAGACCCGATCTAGTGGTGGTGGACAAGGTGCACTACATATGCTATATAGTTGACATGCTCCTTTGACGGAAGAATAGCCAAGGAGGAAGGCGAAAAGATAGATAGTTACAACCATCTTAATTACGAAATAGCTTGGCTATGGAAAATGACGAAGGTGAAGAAAGTGCTAATGATTGTCGGGTTCTTGGGAACAGTATCAGAACGCATCAAGGGGAATATAAAGGAAATTGGAATAGAGTGCCCAGTAGAACTGTTACAAAAGTTTTGCCTTCTTCGCATATCCAAAATAATCAGGAAAGTATTAGATAGGTTGAAAGAACGAATGGCATGGTACCGTAGGCTGCAGGTAGTAAGACTGCTTCGCATGCAAGACCCCAGAAACTCCAACAAATCCTGTGATAAAGAGAAAATAATAGTATTAATAATAATAATGATAATAATGATAATAATGATAGTAATAATAATAATAATAATAATAATGATGATAATAATGATGATAATAATAATAATAATAATAATAATAATAATAATAATTCTTACTAAATTTGGTACAAGGCCAGCAGTTTCAGGTGGAGCGGTTAGTCGCATCCGTCTATTCTAGTACAGTCATATATTGTTTATCCACTTATCGCGTATTCTCTGGCATACTTAAAATTTTTATTCTATATTTTTCTTCCCATTTTCTCCATTAAACCATATAATCTCTGTTTCATATTCTTCCATTTCATTTATAGTTATTTATTATGCAATGCGCAGTATTTAAGGTATATAAATTTCAGCATGTGTTAAAAAAAAATTATACAAACTTCTATAAGTGCTTAAAATCATAGGTTGAATATATTCCAATATATTCTATAGAAATTCATCGTCTATTAGTATCCATTTACCTTTGCATTTCCTTTTAGAATTTTATTTGATATAAGTGTTGTATGTTTCTGTAAATCAATATGTATGTATCCCTCGATTAATATGTATGTACATATGTATGTACGTACTATGTATGTATGTATGTATGTATGTATGTATGTATGTATGTATGAATGTATGTATACACACACATATATGAATTTATATATTCATAAACACACGTGCACATATATTCAAAAATTTTGCTACATACTACATTGTGCAATGTAGACAATTTAGATTAAAAAGGAATTGCAAGTAGAATAATCTCCGTTTATTAACGAAGGCTATTACCTGGAACATGAGGTTTTTATTTCTATTGCTTTTATTTCCATTGCTTCATTTCTATTGCTTTATCATCAGTCAATGAAGGACAGATATGTTAATCCGCAATAATATATATTCAAAAATTTGTACTCCGAGTTACGTTTTGTTATGGATACACATATCTTAATGTATGAGTGCATGTGTGTATGTATATATGTCATTATTCAGTTTTATATCAAGATTTCTTGACAGTAAAGAAGGAGCCGGTTTCTAACCTAGATCCAAGGCTCCAATGGAATTTCAAATCAACAATAGGGTATTCTTGCATGTATGTATGTATGCATGTATGTATGTATGTATGTATGTATGTATGTATGTATTATGTATGTGTGTATGTATGCATGTATGTATGTATGTGTATGTGCAGAGTTGTATGTTTTGTTTTATGTATCTCTTCTCATGCATATACTTGCATATCTAGACGTGCTCATATATTTCAAACGATAAACTTCTGAAAAGAGTTACAATTTTTTACAGTTTCAACGATGGATTGGATTCGTAGTCTTCGAATCAACTTTCTCCTTACACTTTCACGCTCCGCATAAAAATTCCAAATTATATATTATTTGCTTTGCGGGAAAGACTGTTCCAACCGAGTCGCGTATTGTTCTTGCCTTCGAAACGTGGAGTAGATGGAACAGTGAAACTGATGAAGGGAAATATTCTTTATGTTGCATGTCTCGTTTCTCTGTTTGTTTTTTTCATTGTTCGAAAAAAAGTTCGTTTTCTGTCTTCATATGTATGGATATATGCATATATTTATATTATATATATATATATATATATATATATATATATATATATATATATATTTAGAATGAGATAAAAATCCAAACCTGTGAAAGATTTTAGAACAATTATAAATAGACCTATTTATAAATGTTCTAAAATCTTTCACAGCTTTGGATCTTTATCTCATTCTGAAAATTTTTATATATACACATGCTGATACATGACCTACGTTGGACTCCTCATTCGCATAATCACCGAACCTGGAGCTTAACTATAGTCTTTCCATAGCTCTTACTCAGCAATACAGCATTACCTGACACCTTTGGGTCTTAATGACACCATTACCTCTCATAACCTCTCTCTCTCTCTCTCTTTCTCTCTCTCTCTCTCTCTCTCTCTCTCTCTATATATATATCTATATATATATATATATATATATATATATATATATATATATATATATGTGTGTGTGTGTGTGCGTGCATGTATATATGTGTATATATATATATACACACACACACGGACACACACATATATATATGTATGTATATGTATATATATGTATTTATGTATGAATGTATATATGTGTATATATATCAATATACATGTATGTAATGAAAGAAAATGTAAGAGAGAGAGAGAGAGAGAGAGAGAGAGAGATAGAGATAGAGATAGAGATAGCGGAGTGCGGGAGAAATATAACTAGTTTGGGTCTATGAAAATCGAAGAATAAGACACCGGATGACGATCGGATGCCACAGTGTGTTACAGACATGACTATTTTAATGTACTCTATCAGGCTCACCTATTATTACTGCATCTAAGAAGCTAAAATGTTACGCACATTGGTGTGAGCTTCATATATATATCGGATTGTGCTCTTACTACAAACCCAACCATAATAGATTCAAAGAAGGCAAAATTCAAACAAAGCAATTTACTTGATTGGCAAATATTCAATTATTAACAACCTACAGTTCATGGTTCAAAGAAAGACTGTTACGGGAATCGTCTATCACGCTTCTACTGCTAATATATAACATTTTCACCTCTGAACTTTCAAGCTGTATACACCTTCCACCTAAAGACATTCAACTCAGAAATCTCTTTTCTTCACCTTGCATCTAGTTCATAACATCTTCCAGATCCCCCACTAAGAACGTTGTTTAATTCTCCTTTACAGAATTGTAATATGTGAAATCATCTCCGATGTTTACGACATGTTCGAGGTGAGAACGAATGTAACTATGATGTCAGCCTAAGGTGGAATGCAAAGATCAAAGTTACAACTTTTTCACTCAAGACTAGTTTTAAAAACGTCATTATGATGACTTCTTTAAGTATTTTAACAGTTAACTCTCACACTGACACGAACGCATAAAAGTCCATACAAGAACATACACACGCACATGTCGACATAAATTTGTATAGAAATGAATTATAGCATCTACATTTACATTTTGTCTGCAAAATATGTTGTAAATATAGATATATTGCAATACGTTTTGTTTTACCACTTGTTCGCTTTCTTTTCGTTTCTTTTATAGTAACACACCAAACTGTGCTACAATAAATTAAATAAGTGCGATCATAATACTCTGCTTTTCTTTCATTGTAGATTGAGTATGGAACACTTACATGTGGGGACCTGAAAGTCAGGTGGCACGTACGAACACTGTTTTGATATCTGTACTCGAAAATTACGAAGATTTTCGTTGCGTGTAGATGTTCTAGACACACACAAACACTCGCGCTCTTCCCCGCGCTCTCTCTCTTTCATTCCGTACTCTATCGCTTACGGTCCATTCTCTCTCTGTCTCTCATTTAACATATTCTCTCGCTTACACACATACAATTTAAATATTAAAATGTCTAGCTGTCGAGGAGAAAAGGACTTAACTGTATCCTTTCTATGCATTTGTGGTGCAGAAAAAGTAGAGGTAAATCTCTTGAGGGACGGTTGCATATTTCATTGACTGCTCCTTCTCCAATCAATGACGCAGCGTAATTGGTTGCTATAGAATCCGTCATAAGTTAGCGTATCACAGTAGTAATACCTTGAATTATATGTATACACTCTTTTTGACGTCGCGTCATTTATTAAAGTAATAAATATTTTATAACCAGCAAAGCACGTAAATATTAAAACATTTTTTTTTAATATTAGAAAGCCTAAAGGGGGCGAGCTGGCAGAATCGTTAGTACGCCAGACACAATGTTTAGTGGCACTTCGTCTGTCTTCACGTTCTGCGTTCAAACCTCAATCGAGGTCGATTTTCAGATTCATACTTTTGAGGTCGATAAAATAAGTTCCAGTTGAGGACTGAGGCGGATATAATCGACTTACCCGCTTACTTGAAATTACTGGGCTTGTGTCAAACTTTGAAACCAATATTAGAATTTGTTAGCTTTGAGAAGAATAACGATGCAAACACATTCCTTCTATCAAAGCAAGATTTTCTAAATTTTAAGCTAGAAATATTGCAATAAATTTAGATATCCTAATTAGCATTGCGTTTAGAAATGAAATAGTAGTAATTTCAGTATTTCATTAAATGCTCGATGAAGAAATTGAAATGAAAGAGTGAAAAGTGAGAAGGGCATAGAATTAAGGGGTGTAAAAGAATCAGACATCTGATATACATTCTGCTACAGTAAGTTTTGGAATGAGATATCTATTTCTGTCTTCTCTCTCCAATTCTGGTCATTCCTTTCGCTATTTAAACTGTGCTCTGTGCCTCTAAATCTCCCACACTACTTTACTTCTCTCATTAATCCACTGTAATTTTTCATCATTTACTTACTTCTCACCTCCATTTGAGGTATAGACACTAATTTTTATTTTAGCAGTAATCACTAATGAAACTTTTACATCCATCACTCTTAGCCGCATCTGTATGGTACCTATTTTTCTAGTATTATTCCTGTTGGCAAGAAATTCTCCAACCAGACCTTTAACAATTCTGCATTTACCCTTTATTTTTCTTCCTTTATCCCTTTTATCATTCCTGCTCTCTTTTGTTTATTAATTTTAACCAAATCTTCAATTCTATATTATCTTTATCCTTTATTTTTCGGTTCTCTCTACTTTTGACAAAGTAACACATTTGTAGTTTAAGCTATGCCGTTATTGATTGGCATTAGGAAATGCAAAAAATGCTTGATTTTATTATGTAGCGGAAGAATAATTTATGTTTGAGCACGAATCCTACAAGTTGTAATAAAGTTTATACATATATATTAAAATTTTCAAGTTTGTTTCGAATTATACGAGTAATTAAACATTGAATAGATAGTATTCTCGTTAAACTGTGTTTAATAACTACGATTCAAGTATTTTCTGAAAATAGAGAAGTAAATGATAAATCAAGTGATACATAAGAAGAAATATAAGAGAAAATATATTGTGTGGTATAATTAAAGCATTACATTTTCTATAGAACATATAAAGCTAACATAGCAATTAATAAAATTTCAAACCAACGAAAAAAACAAGTGATTTCAAAAATTACGTGCGACAAATGCAATTAATTCTGGTTGACAATATTCTCGGCTCATGTTGTAATGGAAAGAAGGGAGAAAAGTCTCAATGAAAGTTTTTACAGGAAGCTATTGGAGAACTCGAAATGTTAATTACTATGAAATTCGTTTATGGTAAGGAGATGAGGGAACAAAATTTAACGACGAACATTAGATTAATTTTCCAATCAAACAATAGTAAATATAGTACAGCATATGGGGATTTAATGTAAATACGGTATCAAAATAAATGCTATTTATTCTTATTGCCATCGTATATCTCCAGATGTTCGTTTAACCAAGTGAAATTTATTACAGAATGTAGAGTCATAAATGAAGTCGTTTTAGATTTCTGAGTTCAAGTCGCACCCATATTGACATTCTTAAGTAGGCTCTAACATAATGTCGATATACCGTCTGCGATATTGGATTTTCGGACAAAATAATGTTGTTTCATACTTCACCATTCCAATTCTCATTGCGCTTTTACATTTTTAGCATAGATCCTGCTGAAGACAATGTTTGACTTTACTTCTTTCTCGGTAATTGTGAAACAGCGGACATAATAGTTCACTTAATACTGAATACATATACAAATACACTTCCAGAATTCAATGGTTTATATACAGGTACTTCACTTCAATACAGTCCATCCGTTCTGTGATAAAAACTAAAAGAATAAACAAATTTATTCGTTTGTTATGAATTCACCATCTTCCGTTGAAAAGTGTAATGCAATCTTCATCATCACTTAATGCTATTGGAAAATGAATTTAACCACCGTCATATATGCCGACATAATAGCAGCTTTTCTAAAATTAATTTGAATATTGGCATTAAATCAATCACGGTACCGACCGGGATATTGGCTGCTGTTATACATCACTGCTCACAATGCGCTTCGCACTGTTTTAGTTTATGACACCACTCTGCTTGCTAGGTGATCAGACCAACATTCCCTCTGATCGGAAGGTTATTTCGTCACATGGTTACCAATTTATGGTTGAGTGAATGGAACAGTGGTTAGGGCAGCGGACTCACGGTCATAGGATCACGGTTTCGTTTCTCAGACCGGGCGTTGTGAGTGTTTATTGAGCAAAAACACCTAAAGCTCCACGAGGCTCCGGCAGGGGATGGGGGCGAACCCTGCTGTACTCTTTCACCACAACCTTCTCTCACTCTTACTTCCTGTTTCTGTTTGTCCTGTAATTCAAAGGGTCAGCCTTGCCACTCTGTGTCACGCTGAATATCCCCGAGAACTACGTTAAGGGTACACATGTCTGTGGAGTGCTCAGCCACTTGCACGTTAATTTGACGAGCAGACTGTTCCGTTGATCGGATCAACTGGAACCCTTGACATCGTAAGCGACGGAGTGCCAACAACAACAATACCCATTTATGGTTGGGTGAATGGAACAGCTTGAAATGAAGCGTTTTATTCAGAATCACAACACGCCACCTAGTCCGGGAATTGAAACCATGATCGACAGTACCCTAAGGTCACACCCTTTTATCCATCAATAATACTTTCCTAAAATTTATAGTTGACATAACTTCCCAATCACCTGGCAAGTAAAGTTTGATCAGTTTTGTGTTTATCTAGAATAAACTATTATCATTTCAATGATGTTAGTGCAAAGTGTAAGAGGCCTTTGAAGCGAGATCTCGACCAGGTTTCAGCCCTGGTTTGAAAAAGCATTTCCCATTTATGAAGTTTTGGTGACTGAGACTAGTAACTATATTCCCGCCTAACCCTAAATGTTTAAGTGTTCATGTATACTCTTCTACTAATATTAATTTTCTCCTCTATTGAGAACTGCTATCTATGGGAAAAGAGTGTTGTACTTAAGGAAGGGAATCGTTCCAAATTTATATACATAATACATACATAATACATACACACACATACACATATATATTTATATATATATACGTGTGTGTGTATGTATGTGTAATGCAGACAATTGCTTTTAACTGAGGAGATAGATAAAACTATATATATATATATATAGTAGCGTGTAGAGTATTGAGTAAAAACACCCGGTATGTAAAAGAGTGGAAAGTTGTAAACCTGATAGGTATTCTAAACATTAAAACAGAAATTTTCGGATTTTTCTCTCTCCATTTAGGAAGTGTTGGAGGTTTACATTATAATACTTCAGAAATTTCATGAGATATGAAATAAATTAAAAACATAATATACATGTTAGAATTTATTACTGTATCTACTTCTTGGTCCACCGTTAAAAATAATATATTTCATATCTCTCGAATGTTTTTTCTTCAATTTTGTAATTTAAGAAAAACATTCTTCAGTTCAAATTTTTTGACTGTATCATTGACTTTTTCCTAATACTTTCACACACACACACATGTATGTGTTTGCATGTATATATGTATTTAGCAATAATATTACAATATTAATACATTCAGCAATTAACGAGTTTCATCACGTAGTTATTCACGCCGAACAGTAAAAAATGTATTGCTTCAAACTGGGCTGTTGTTTTCTTCTATACGTGTTACTATATTTTAAGAGATCTTTCATTTATCATATTTCTATTTTTCTAGAATATTTCGTTATTCTAGATGTCATATTTAACATCAATAGCTCACCCTCATTATGAATGCAAGCAAGGAACTCTGAGTTTTCAAACAATATGTAAATGACTTGGATGAAGTTTTCATCTTTACTATCGCTTCTACCATTACTACTACAACTACTTCAAAGTTTGGTAGAAGACCAGCAGTTTCGAGGAAGGGATGAAATCGATTACATCGACCTTAGTATTCAACTAGTATTTATTTTATAAACCCCAAAATGATGAAACGCTTAGTAGAAGTCGGAGGTATTTGAAAATAATAATAATAATAATAATAATAATAATAATAATAATAATAATAATAATAATAATAATAATAATAATAATAATAATTGACGTATCAATACCAGCAGATGACAACGTTTCCCTAAAAGAAATGGAAAAACTTTC